>NW_022060298.1:0-300000 GCF_007364275.1 Archocentrus centrarchus
GCAGTAATGCAGCTGCTGACTGTCAGCTTAAACCAAACTGATCTGCAGTCTGTTTCAGTCTCAGACCACAGTGATCAGGGATCAGCCACAGGTGGATCTGGACATGAGGCTGGAATGACTTTAAAAGGGGATTAAAGGAAGTTCATGTGTTCACAGAATAATTACATCCAGCAGCCTCAGCGCCAGGACCTGCTCTGTAACAGATCAGGAAACTGGGTCTGCAGCAGAGTCTGCTTGTGTGACATCCACAAAATGGATCATGGATTCAGACTGGATCAGACCCCAATCCGATTCAGATCCGCTCATTTCCCAGCTCTTCCTGTTTGGATCTGTCTGGGATCAGTTTATAGTCACATGAATAAATGATCTGTATTCCTCTTTAAATGGAAACGTGTTCCTTATTTAAACAGACTGAGATGTGTCTAAATATTTCATCCAACACGTTTTTTCTGTACTGAGAAAACTTTACATTTATTACAGACTTGGAGAGCTGCCCTGCAGTTTGAACTTACTGTGAGATGACCTCTGACCTTTGACAGTAACTCACACTCTGACTGTCAGAGAGGCTTCATCTATCAGTGAGGCTGAGATCCTCACAGCAGAGTTTTTATCCAGTAATGACAGAAATAATAAGAATGAGGTTCATCCTGCTCCATTAAAGCTTTACTGGCTTTATTAAACTGCAGCAACAACAGGTTTTATTTAATAAAGTAGGCTGAGAGCAGATCTGGGGTCTGTCGTCTGATCTTTCTCCACATTTTATCTTCACGTTCTCTCTCCTGCAGCTGAATCATTTCATTTTAAATCAAATGTAAGATCAGGATTCAGCTTCATCTGCTGAAGGTTCATGAAGGCCACAGACACGCGTATATGTCTGTGGCCTTCATCGGGCTGACTGTGATGATGACAGAGTGGCACGAGCTCATTAAGCTCTCTATTTTCTCCCTTCCTGTTTTCTACGTAAACATCATCATCCACACTGACCCACACCCACATTCCTCAGTCCTCCTCTTCCTCTTTCAGCTGCTCCTTTTAGGGGTCTGCACCCGCTCCACCCTGCCTGCACTCTCTTCTTCACCTCTCCTGTGTGCAGTCCATTGCTTTGAATAATTGGCCCCAGGTGTTTAAACACATCCACCTTCACTATCTCTGCACCTTGAATGTTAATTGGGTGATGGGGCCTAAGATGTACCTGGAAAGCAGTAATCAGTTTAGTTTAGTTGCATTTCTTGAGGTGCATGTCAGGTTTGGTTCAGAGAGGATTTTCAGTTATGCAGAAAAAACCAAAAATAGAACTCTAAATCAGGCCTTATTACATTGATAGAATGATCATTTTTGCATATAATCCAGAAAAGTTACATTTCTATATCAAGCATTTAATGTGTCCCAGAGTCCCATCTCCTTCCAATAATGTGTTTGCAGAAATCACATAAAGAAACATACACAACAAAAACATAATCCAGATTTTTTTTTTTTTTTTTTTTTTTTTTTTTTTTTTTAGCCTGTCATGTCTGGTAGATCTTGCAAGCAGAACTGTGATCTGAATGCGTTGTTGTGCCAAACATATTTGCTATTTCAAGATGAGCTCTATAGGTTCTCAATAGGCTCTTCTTGTTGTTGTTTTAACCCTTTATTTTATTTATCTGAGTTATTTTTCCACATACTATGTAACAGCCAGAGCTGACAGGCTGAAGAAGAAGAAAATAAAGAGAAGAAAAAGGGAGAGAGAAAGGGAGCAAAAAAAAAAAAAAAAAAAAAAAAAAGGGGAAAGAGCACAAGTCTATTAATCAGATACTTCATCACTTTAACATATAAAAAAATACTATCAATACTTGCAAAAATAAATTTGTGTGTGAAAAACAAAACTAACAAAGCATGTTACGCACACCAACAATTTTGTTGAGTTGTGATTGAGTGGGCGTTTGTGTCTGTGTCATGTTTGTGTCTGTGTCATGGAACGTACTTACCAATGAGGGCAAAACGCTGCAGCTCCACCCATCAGAAGCCAGAGGCAGGTACGGGAAGCCCCCGGAAACCCAGGCCACCAGCAGCCCACCAAGAGCCAGGAAGACCCCCGGCCACTCAGTCCAAAGACAACCGCACACCTACCCCAGCAGACGGGAGAGGGTGGTCTCAGACGGAGCCCCCCCAGTCGAGGAGCGAGGGCTCCAGGGAACCCAAGGCGATGAGAAGCCAGCCCCCCCCCAGCGGCCAGCCCCCTGCACCGGCCGGCGGCAGGGCTCCCGGGCCCACGGCACCCAAGGACCGCCCGACCCTCCACAGAGCCCCCCCCCACGCCGAAGAAGCCAACGCAGCCCCGCACCGCACCCCCAAGGGGGGCAGGCCAGTACCCACGCCAGAACACCCAGCCCCACCCAGGAACCCCGAGGCACCCCCATCCCAGGGGGGTAGGGGGGAGGAGGCAACCAGCAAGGAGCGGCCAGGAGGCAAGGCACAAGGCCCAGACCCAGGTCCAGCCATACATACAAACACACCCAGACACCCGTGTACACATTTATACACAGATACTCATACATGCCCATACATACTTACCCACACACAGATATGCCATACATACACATTCACTCACCCACCCATACTCACGGAGACGGTGACAAATACACAAAGACACACATTCATCCATAGCTACCCACCCTCTGAAGGCGGGGCAAGTGGAAACCACCCCAGGGCCAACAGCGACCCCAGGACGCCACCAGCCCGGTCCCCAAGGAACCACCCGACCCCTACCCCGGGCGAGACGCAAGAAATCGGGGTGTAAGATGACCCATCCACCCCTCCTCCTCCCCAACTTGTAGGTCTATGTGTTAATGTTTGTGAGTGAATGAGGTGTATAGGGTGCAGTTAAAATTGAGGGGACAGTTATGCCACAAGCGCCAACTGTTGGTCGTCAGCGCTTGCCCACACTGCCCCCCCAAAACCCTCCATGTCTAAAGTGCAAATAAAATTTGGAGACAGACAGTGACGAGGATCCGAGTGGGGCCACCTCAGCGGCCCATCTCATCAACCTCTGAGTAACATGCCTGCCCCAAAGGTCCTATGTGTATCAGGGTGTAAGTGTGTATGTGTTGTGAGTTATAATGACTAAAGTGCAATTAAAACGGAGAGGCAAGTGGTGGTGCAGCTCTCCACGTGGCCTCTCCATCCTACATCTGTGAGTGATGTGTATTCTGTGTGTGTGTGTGTGTGTGTTTGTGTATGGGGAGGGGGAGGGGGGGGGGCATATGACCAGGAAAAATCCTGGAAGAAGAGAGCCAGCTGGCCGCTGGCTCAATAGGCACCCCGACCTCCCACACCCCAGCACAGGGCAGGGGGAGGTGAGCCCGGGGCCGCGGTGACAGCATCCCGGAGCACTGCAGCACCCGAGGTTGGCGCCCTCGCCCCCACCGCAGAGGGCGGCCCGCTCCTCCTAGATGCCCATTCACTCAACAATAGACACAAACAGGCGACAGGACATACTGGCCTGGGCATGGAAATGCAGTGCCCAGTCCCCCCCAACCACCCCACCGCGGCCCCATCCCCCACCCCACCCCCCTGCAATGCAGGCACCCCAGGGCCCCAAAAGCGTAGACCGGACATCCCGACGTCAGGCCAACCCACCCCACCCGGCGGCGCGGCCGGGACAGCAGAGGCCCCCCCCGCGCCAGGGGGGGCCCACCGGGAGCCGGCGCGGCCCCAGTGCCGGGGCCCCAGACCCCAGCCCCCAAGCCACACAGGGAAGACCAGCCAACCGACCGAGGGCCGGCACCACCCCCCCAAGCACCCCGCCCACACCCCAGGACCGAAGGCAGCACCATCCAAGCCCCCACCACCATCAACCAGGACAGGCACACAGACATCACCAGAAGGTCGCCCCAGGACCCCAGCCTCAGGAGGCTACCAGCTACCCAGGCCCCCGGAGTCCCCCCCCACCCCCCCACAAAGCACATCAGGAGCAGAGCCCGCAGCCCACCACCCCCACTAAGTAATGGAGCTGAGCAGTGGGAACCAAAGAGAGTCAAATTCCTCCAATTTGTTTTTAGAAGAAGCAGACATTCTCTCTAAACTAACATGATCTACTAATAAATTTCTGTACTGAGTAATACATAGTTTATTTTTTGTCTTCCAGTTCATGAGGATCATCTTCTTAGCGATGCACAAGGCAGTAAGAACTATGTGTGATATATTTAACTCCATAATTAATTCACTGACATCACCTAAGATGCATAGTCTGGGGGAAGTTGGGATATGACAGCTAAACCATGTGGATAGATCTTCACAAATCCTCTGCCAAAATCTCTGAACTGGTACACAAGACCACAGAGCGTGTAGATGATTATCCTCTGAATTGCTTGTACAGTGGGTGCATATGTTTGAGTGTGTAAGGCCCATTTGGAACATCCTTTGTCCAGTGTAGTATGTTCTATGGAGAATCTTATATTGTACAAGTTGTATTTGGGGTCTTTTAGTCATTTTGAAGATATTTAAACATATTTCTGTCCATAAATTTTGATCCAGGTTGACAGAAAGATCACGCTCCCATTTTGTAATTGGGAGGGAAACTGAATCATCAGTTTTTATTAATAATTTATATAATTTTGATAACAATTTTGGGTACAGAGGTTAAGAAATTCTGTTACCCAAGTAGGCATTTCTAGATTCAATTGATTAAGGTTAAATCTTCCCTGTAGGACGGACTTAACTTGTTGATATTCCAGAAATCTACCGTTGCCAATTCTATATTTTGATATAAGTTCTTGGAACGTGATAAAATTTCCATCTTGGATAATATGTTCTAAGTTATTTATACCCTTATCACGCCATAACGGAAAATTCAGCATTTTCTTTTTCTGACAAATATCTGGATTGTTCCAAATGGGTGTTAGTTTACAGGGGATGAGTGAAGACTTAGTTATTTTTAAAAATTCCCACCAGGCTGTCAGAGAGGTATTTATACTAAGGACTTTATAGCAGTTATGATGTTTAATACTGGAACTAATGAAAGGTAAATCTGAGATTTTTATTTTTCCACAAAACGCCTGTTCTAGATCCAGCCATGGGTTGTCTAATGAATTGGATTTGATCCACTTTGAAATATACTGCAATCTACTGCTTAAGAAATAGCAATAAAAGTTTGGTAATTCTAGACCTCCACTGTGTTTTGGCTTTTGTAAAGTTTTTAAGCTTATTCTTGACGGTTTGTTTTTCCATAAAAATTTTGAGATGTTTGAATCTAGTGACTTGAACCAAGGAATAGAAGGTTTATTAGGGATCAATGAAAATAGATAATTAATTTTTGGTAAAACCATCATTTTAATGGCAGCAACTCTCCCCATGAGTGATATAGGTAAACTGTTCCAACGTGTGAGATCATCCTCTATTGTTTTTAATAAGGGGATATGATTTAATCGTACCAAGTCTGAGAGCCTGGCGGAAAAATTTATGCCTAAATATCTAATATTTCCTGACTTTAGTGGGGTCCTAGAGGTTCTCTGGAAATTACAATTCAGAGGCAAAACTGTTGATTTACTCCAATTGATAGAGTAATCAGATATAGATGAGAACTTATCTATCAGTGTGATAGTCTTCAAAAGAGAGCCTTGTGAATTCCCAAGGAAAAGTAATACATCATCAGCATAAAGGCTAAGTTTATGGTCCATATTTTCAGTTTGAATCCCTTTAATATTTGCATTTTGACGGATTGCTGCTGCTAGCGGCTCAATGAAAATTACAAAAAGAGAGGGAGAGAGTGGGCAGCCCTGCCTAGTGCCCCTCTGCAGACTGAAACTTTGTGAAATGAGATCATTTGTCCTAACACGCGCATTCGGAGAGCTGTGTAGTGTTCTGATCCAGTTTATAAAGGATGAACCGAATCCAAATTTTTGCAGAACTGCTAGTAAGAATTTCCAATTTACCCGATCAAATGCCTTCTCTGCATCTAAAGACACGATTGTCGTCTCTAATTTGTTAATAGAACAATAGTCTATTATATTTATCAGTCGACGTGTATTATTGGCTGAGTGCCGACCCTTGATAAAGCCTGTTTGATCTGGATGTACAATAAATGGAGTAATATTTTCTAATCTTTTGGCAAGGGCTTTGCAAATTATTTTAAGATCTACATTAATGAGAGAGATTGGCCTGTAGCTGGATGGGAGTGTGGGGTCTTTGCCTGGTTTAAGAAGCATAATCCAGATTTTTTAATGATCAGCTGCTAAAAGCATTTCCTACATTTGAATATCAGCCACCATGTTGTGAGCATAAACTATCACGTTTTTAATGCAACAATAGGAAGTGACATCATCATGCTGGGAACTGAAGTTTTTTATTCTTGAAGGCCTCTCATAGCTCTACTGGTGCTGAAAACTAATGTTTGACTTCAGTAGTTACTTCCTCCAAACCAGCAACATGTTTATTAGATCCCATTCCTACTAGACTGTTCAAAGAAGTCTTTACAATTATTAAAGCTTCTATTTTTAAAATGATCAATCTGTCTTTAGTTGGCTATGTACCACAGGCCTTCAAGGTGGCTGTAATTAAACCTCTACTTAAAAAGCCATCACTGACCCAGCTGTCTTAGCTAATTATAGGCCAATCTCCAACCTTTCTTTTCTCTCAAAGACTCTTGAAAGAGTCGTTGTAAAACAGCTAACTGATCATCTGCAGAGGAACGGTTTATTTGAAGAGTTTCAGTCAGAATTCATCACAGTACAGAAACAGCATTAGTGAAGGTTACAAATGATCTTCTTACAGCCTCTGACAGTGGACTCATCTCTGTTCTTGTCCTGTTGGACCTCAGTGCAGCTTTGATACCACATGGTGTATGTTTTAGGTTAAGTCCCTCTCCTGGGACAGAGTCATTCAGCTGCTTCAGATGATCCCACTGCTCAAAAACAAACTGAAGATCTGATCTGGATCAGAGCCAGCACTGATCATGTGATCTGCTCTGAATAAGATTCATTTCTTTCTTTTGAACAGCTTTGACCCAGCCTGAATCAGTGTGTCCACAGAGGGGAGGGCAGGCAGGTCAGCCTGCTTCATCCACCAGAATAAGAGCTGATGCAGAGAGGAAGCACAAATACTGTAAAACATGTCAGATCAGGAGAACCCTGAGGTTCCAGCCTGCAGAACGTGTCCACGTTGCCACATGGAGGCTCTCTGTATGCAAACACAGACACAACTGCAGGACCATAAAGAAGCATCTGCAGGTGAAATGATCTGTTTTGAAGGACTGGCAGTGGCTGAGTACCTAAAACTGTGGCAACGGGAAAGTCAGAGCTGCTGTGTGACTGCACGGTGAGGCTCATCAGTGCTTCTCAGCACTTTGCAGAAGCTCCGTCTGAGGGTATGAAAAAGTCTGCTCACATTATAACATCATTATAATAGAATACATGAGAGAGTCTCTATGGATGAAGCAGTAAACAGTCACTGGTGGAGGGCGGAGACTCAAGAGTGCAGCTTAGTTTAAATGTAGTTACTGTGATCATGTGACTGAGCTTCTCACTCCTTTATCTTCACTGAAAACCTTGTGCAGTCGTTTTGGCTCCTCATCTCTGTAGCCGGAGTCTCAGTTCACACAGCTCTGGGTTGTAGGTGCGGGTGATTCTGGAGGTGTACTGGGTTAGTGTACACACTGACTGACCCACACTGACTGTCCTTCCCACACAGGAACCTTCCCAGTCCCTCCCTCTACTATCATTTCTGCATGCATGTAACCAGGGGTGAAAGTAGTTTTAAATTCATGCCAGTAATATGACAAAAACACACACACACATATTATATATATATATATATATATATATATATATATATATATATATATATATATATATATATATATACACATAGAGAGAGAGAGAGAGATTTTTAAAGAGATATGTGGCCAAGACGGCAGCAGAAATCAGAACAAATATGACATTACACTCTATAAAGATATTTTAAGTGACCAAAGAGAACTGGATTTATTATAATGTACGTGCAATATTGCAGAGTCATAAACATACTTGAATAACAGGTCATTTCTTCATTTTATATCTAAGCCTTTTATAAATCCTACTGACTACACTCTATTCACCAATATAAGCAAAGACATTACACATAAAAGCACATAGAAACATCAACAATCACTTTCTGGCACAACACAGAATCTTTTAGTGGTACGCAGTACCGGACCGTACCGGCTTACTTTCACCCCTGCATGTAACCCTACTGCTTAATATGCCTGTTTATCTCTGCATTTAATAGTTATTTTTCTCCTCTGTGCAAAGAGGAGACACACACACACACACACACACACACACACACACACACACACACACACACACACACCCTAATATGGTAACTTGTCAGTTTCCTGTGTGCACTGAAACTTCCTGTGAAGCCGACAACATTTTTGGTCAGGCGTTGGAAGGAGGAAAGTAACGGTTTTAGCCTCTTTTTGTTCGTTTGTTCGGTTTTAACGGGACTCTGTGCCGGTTCTAGTTCTTCTACAGGACGATGAAGACTCTGCTGCTGCTCTTCATCAACGGTCAGAAACTTTTTAATCTGCTCTCAGTTTGATCATCATCACACCCAGGGGTGCAGCTATATACTTTCTGAGGTGTATGCGGACATATTTTGGACGCCCCCCCCCCCCCCCCCCCCCCCCCCCCCCCCCCCCCCCCCCCCCCCCCCCCCCAAATGCTAATTAGCAAGCTAATGCTAACCACTAAAAGTTGCTCCTGCTTGTTAACTGAGTGACGGGGCCTACACATGTAACCAGAAAGCACATCTAAAGCCTAATCACAGTCTTTGTGAACCTGTAGTTACATTTCTTGAGGTGCAGGTCATTTTTCTTGAAGGCCTTTCACAGCTCCACTGGTGCTGAAAACTAATGTTTGACTATGGCTTTCTGAATACAAGTAGGGCTGCAACTATTTTATTAATCGAGTATTGTTTTGATTATTCCATCAATTAATCAAGTAATCAGATAAGAAATAATTTTTCGTACTAACAATTCATCTACACATTTTAACTTCCGTACAGCAGTTTTTCTCTATGTCAAATGTGTCAGACTGGAGGCTTGCGGGCCACTTCCAGCCCACGATCTAATTTTATACGGCCAGCAAGATGATTTCATATAGCTTGGCCCGCGGATAAATGTGCTTCCACCACTTACACTACAAATCCCACAATGCACTGCAACAGCTGCCGGCAGCCGGCAAGAACTGTGCTATCCCGTTTTCCGTATTGCCGATTGATCAATGATCAGCGGATAAAAACATCGGTCAGCACTTTGGTGACATTTAAGCTGCCTGACTCCCCAAAAATGACCAAACGAAAAGTGGAAAACAGGGATTTTCCAATCAGGTGGGAGGCAAAAGACCTGAACGCTGACATTGGAGGTAAACCATCTGTCTCTTTTCCTCACTCGCGATGCGGGGAAAAGAGCGGATTGGTGGGACAGATACGGGACAAGATGAAGAGGGAGACCTGCACAGGTGAGCTGACAGTGCATCACTGCGTCACACAGCAGGAAACGGTGCGCAGCAAAGTCCTGAAGACAGAACGCGTCATAAACACCGTCATAAAATAGCAGCTGACATTCAGGAGTAAAACCACACAGAACAATGGAGGCATGAAAAAAAAAACTTGTCAGCGATGATCCACTCATGCTAAAGCATGCCTGAAATTTTCATTTGATCTTCGTTTTTCTACTTCTTCTCATTCATGCAGGTTGTCATTTCAATTTCTGTAGCTGCGAAATCAAGTGCGCGCATGACCTTAGGGACATCAAACGTGCACATTGTGAACTTTCCCTGCTGTGGTAGATTGTAAATTGCAGTGAAATAATAAAGGCGCAAGCAGCGATAAAAGCAGCGATCTAGCCGGTGAGGAGTCCGCGGGGCTCCTGTTTGCTAAATGCAGAGACAGCAGAGCTCCGAAAGTGAAGGTGAAATCCGGAGCGGCGCCTTGTGACCGACCACTAGCTACAACACTACACACACCAGTGACGTGCAGTCAGGGGAGGCAGGTGAGGCACGGCCTCACCTGTCATCGTGGAAATATAAAATTAAAAAATAAATTAAATGGTTATATTCATTCAGTGATTTGTATTTTAAAGTTCTTTTCCATTTAACTACACCATTTTTAGATTAGTTTTTTCAAAATCGCTGAATTTTCGCATTTGCCGGTCAAATACTAAGAGACGAACGGTGAGGCACCAGCCCGGCGAGCCGCACCACGGATTGCGCAATCCGTGGTGCGGCTCAGTATAGTCATTGCCAATGACTACTAACTGTGCTGGCATGCTATGCAGTGAGACCGGATTACTTTCCCTTTGCATGTGGCTATTAAAATGTTCTAACACTTTTACTATATGAACTAAATTTCTATATTTTAGCTGGTGTATATAATGCACAGTTTTTTTTGTTGTTTTTTTCATTAACAACTGTATGTGTGTGTAATGCATTCTTGTGTTGAGCGATCATGAAACTGCTGCGAAGAGACACTAGGTGAGGCACGCAGTTCTCGTGCCTCATGGTAGGGGGCGCTGGTGATCCCAGGGACTCTACGACTCCTCTGCGGCAAGCTACCATAAACAGTTAGCAAGGCCAGTTAGTTTTTCCTGTTGCTTGGCCTTATGTTCAACATGGAAGATTACATAACTCAACTGAAAGAATTTTCTAAACTGGACTTTCAATCGAAGCAGAAGATAATAATTAAAGGAAGACCAACACCGGAGCTAAAAGGTTTGCTTCAGACTATGTTAATGTTAAACAAAACAACTGTTGCCAATCAAATGGTGAATAAGCTATATGTTTGTAAATCTGATGTGATGACGTCAGTGCCTCACCAGTCACGACCCTCACCGCACGTCACTGACACACACACACACACACACACAACGCACCATCCGCATCCTCTCAACATTTACTGTGTTCATGTGTGCAGATCACTTATTCGTGGACTTATAAAATACGAGACTTCTATGACATAACTTACCGACTGTCTTTAAATGGGGACAGGAGGAGGGGTGAAGGATCGCAGGGGCGCCTAATCAGCACCGCACATCTGTTATTGACAGAGGTGGGAAGTAACGAAGTACAAATACTTCGTTACTGTACTTAAGTAGATTTTTCAGGTATCTGTACTTTACTTAAGTATTTATTTTTCTGACTACTTTTTACTTTTACTCCCTACATTTTTACACAAGTATCGGTACTTTCTACTTCTTACATTTTCAAACAGACTCGTTACTTTTTAACACGTCAGAGAGAAGTTTGCATTTCCGGTCAGTGCGCCTTCAAACATAAAACGATCTGAGCCTAAATGGAGGAATAATAACATATAAGAGACAATCGTACTGGCGTATCCTCCATCACCGGGGCTTATCTCGTACAAAGGGATTAAATACGCAAACCCATATAATTAATGTATCATTTATAGCGCTATAATCGGGCCGGACCGAGTCCGTAAGTTGCGCTGCGGCACATAAACAGCTTAGCTAGCGTTACTGAAGAGGAGCGAGCATGAAGGGAGTAACGTGTGGCAGGTAAATGCAACGTTTCTAAATGCTCAACAAATATCAGCAAACACACAAAGTGTGTGCAGTTTGTCACACAGTGTGTGCTAGCTAAAAGAAGAGCTGCTGCATTTCAGGGAGAGCAAAGAGAGAGAAGTTCACTCAGAGATGGAGAAAGAGGACAGAAGAGGAAGAAGAGAGGTTAGAGTTAAAGGTAAGGACTGGAAAACAAACTGAAGTATGCTGACTTTGTGTAATTCAAAGATTGGATGAAAATGCTGCAGTTTAGTGTGTAATAAATAGGTTAGTTTGTTGTACTGTATTTACAGTAAAGCTCTGTGTTGGACTGGAGCACAGTGTTTGTGTTCATGGTCAGAGTTACAGGTTACATCAGTGCAGCAGAGATGAGTTTGAATCAAAGCTGCTGATGCTGAGATTCATTCACTGAGTCCAACATTTCTACAGCCTGTATGCTGTCAGTGTAGGGGATGGAGATCAGCTCAGAGAGCTGTGAAATACTGGGTTACATCTTTGTGAGTTCAGTTCATCCACACAGAGCAGTAAACCTCAGAGCAGCAGCAGCAGCAGGTCAGCTGATCACAGCCTGCACACCAACATCATTTACTGCAGCTCACAATAGAAAGCTGTGATTCTTCTCCCCATGCAGAGCCACTACAGCTGATCTTAGGGTTCCTCCACCTTCTGAATCCCACTGTAACCCCTGAGTATCCTCATGTTGGTGTTTAGGTGGAGGCACAGTCACCCTCTACTATGGAGGACACAGAGAACAGAGCTGGGTTTAAATTCCCTTTAACAGTTTGTGTCCTACATAACAGATTCAAGCTGAGTGCATTCATTAGGATTAAAATTTAGATTGGAATAACATTTGTATTCTCGTGTATTATTTTTTATTATTGCAATAATATATAATGAGGTTCGGTTCGTTTTACAGAAGAATAGCAGGTAGAAACGTCCTCCAAAGAGCCACTTTTACTTTCTTACTTTGAGTACATTTCAGAGCCTGTACTTTTATACTTTTACTTAAGTAGAGAAGTTGAACCAGTACTTCGACTTTTACCAAAGTATTTTTTAACACAAGTACTTGTACTTCTACTTAAGTACAGAATGTCAGTACTTTTGCCACCTCTGGTTATTGATCATGTCATATGCACAGCTGTTAAATACAGAAAATGCAACTAGAGAAATTTTCTCCCACATCGTTTTGGCGCCCCCTCTTTTGCGGCGCCCCTATGCATTGCATATAGTGCATACCCCCTTTTTGCGCCACTGATCACACCAACCAGCTAACCGCGGTGTCTTTACCTGATCGTTACTCTCGTACAGGGATTAAATCCCGGAAAAGAATTTGGAAACCGAGTTTTCCAGACGTCTGTTTCCAGTGATTGTGGTTCCGTTAAACTGCGCTTTGATCACCTCAGTTATTTTTCTGTTGCTTCTTCCTTCACCTGAACTTGACCTCTGTGTCACAGCGTTTACACCCGCACAGACGAACGCTCGTTATTTCGCTATTGACGTCTATAATAAATGCGCGTCTGCATTCTGTTGTACGGTTAATAATGATAATAATAGTAATAATAATTGAATTAGTGTAACATTTTTACACTTAAAAATATTGAGTTTATTTGAATGCCCTCAAATTGGTTACAACAAAACAGCAGAAATAAGTAAATGTGATATTTTCAGTTACATCTGAATGAACTATTTCAGCAGAAATACTACATAAATTGAGTAACTGTAAATAAAAATACTATGTGAAGTAGACTGAAAACCTGAGTAGAAGGTATTACAGGAAATAAGTAAATATTATTCAAAACATCTGTAGAAAATGACTGCAAATTTACCTATGACTTACTAATAATAGGGCGTAACAACTGATTTCCTCACAGTTTCCCAGCATGCCCTGGCTGTGGTGATGGAGGTGTATGCAGGAGAAAAGTCCATCCTGCTGCCCTGTCGGTTCCCAGGTCATATACCTGAGGACGATCCTGCAGTGATGTGGACTCGCAGTGATCTCGACCCCAAATCTGTCCACCTGCTCCAAAAAGGAGGAGATGATCTTAGAGGACAAAACCAGCGTTACAGCGGACGCACATCAGTGAGGTCTGATGCTCTAAAAACTGGAAACTTCAGCCTCACTCTGAGGAACCCACAACTGACTGACAGCGGCAGCTACACCTGCTCCATCAGTGATGGAAGACAAGAACAGAGACTGACAGACATACAGCTGCAGGTCAAAGGTCAGCAACAAACCCCAACACCTTCTGTATTTACAGGTCAAAGTCAGTGTTGCCAAGTCCGCTTATTATAAGTGACTTTGGGATTGTTTTTTTCTAAAGCCGCCTGCAAATCTCGTGAGTCGCGGGTTGTGGTTTTTTGGGCTTGTTTTTGAACGTGGAGTTGCTTATTTGGGCTTGACTTTCTTTCCGAGTGAAACTCATTGCTTATCTCTCGGGGCCCCATAATAAAGCAAAGGACGAGTGGTAGGTAGTTTGTCCCTTCTAAGCCCCCGTTTCCTGGTTATCGCTCCTGCCCAAGCTGACCGGGCGCACACCCAAACAAACATTCATAACAGCCCAGAGTGAGGAGGCAGCGCAAGAATGAGCTCCAGTAAGTGGGAGAAATATAGAAAAAAATATAATAAAGAGTGTGAGAAATAGAGGCACTTACAGAATGGATCCGAGCTCAGATAGGAGCATAGGCGTAGGAACCGGGGGGGACGGAGGGGACGTGCCCCCCCCAATATTGGAGACAGGTGCATTTGTTCCAACCAAAAATTACACAGTGGAGGAGAAATATACTTGATTTTGAAATCTTTAACTCGCATGCTTTTATTTTGAAGGCAAAACATGCGCTCCTCCGCCTCCCTCTGAACGGCTCTGAGTGTTTGGGAGGCAAGAGACAGCGGCAGGAGTGAGAAACTCTTGAATGAGGTAAAACGGTCTGTCAGGATCGTTGCCATTAACAGAGCCGGACCGAGGCATAGGCGACATATGCGGCTGCGGGCCCCCAAACTCACATTTGTAATGAAACTTTTTTTTAATATGCTAGTACACTGGTAACAATTATCTGTGCACTGGTAACAATTATCTGTGCACTGGTAACATTTATCTCTTCACTGGTAACATTTATCTGTGCACTGGTAACATTTATCTATGAATTGGTAACATTTATCTGTTCACTGGTAACATTTATCTGTGCACTGGTTGTCACGGTGAGGGGCTGTGTGTGGAGGGAAGGACCCAAGTGCCGACATAAACTAAAACTTGTTTATTTGCAGGGACTTGAAAAATACAAAATACAAAAATCTCAACCAGGGCAAAAAACAAACAGAAGCCTGGGAGAAAACCAAAAGCCAAAACACACAGCTAGGAGGGAAACACTGGGGAGGACAATGACTACGACACGACAACTAACAAAGGCAGACTAAGGGTTTAAATACACACAGGGGAATTAGGGCAAGTGGAAACAACAGGGGACGACAGGTGAACCAAATGAACCTAATAACAAAGGGGAAGCACAACTAGATACAAAACAAAGGGAACACGAGACTGTCAAAATAAAACAGGAACTGACTACAACAGACAGACGCAGACCTAACACTGAAAACTTGACAAAGGGAACATACACAAAAAACAACAAGGGAACCTAAACAGCATACTCAAACAATATATAACTATAAGAAACACTAAGGAACATAACCTAAAAAGTATAACAAAGGCGGCCACACACAAGAAACTCAAAATGCTGGGCCACCGGCCCAGGACCATTACAGTGGTAACATTTATCTATGAATTGGTAACATTTATCTGTGCACTGGTAACATTTATCTGTGAATTGGTAACATTTATCTGTGGCCTGGTAACATTTATCTATGAATTGGTAACATTTATCAGTGCACTGGTAACAATTATCTGTGCACTGGTAACATTTATCTGTGCATTGGTAACATTTATCTGTTCACTGGTAACATTTATCTGTGCACTGGTAACATTTATCTGTGCACTGGTAACATTTATCTGTGGACTGGTAACATTTATCTGTGCATTGGTAACATTTATCTGTGAATTGGTAACGTTTATCTGTTCACTGTAACATTTATCTGTACATTGGTAACATTTACCTGTGGACTGGTAATATTTATCTGTGCACTTGTAACATTTATCTGTGGACTGGTAACATTTATCTGTGAATTGGTAACATTTATCTGTGAATTGGTAACATTTGTCTGTGAATTGGTAACATTTATCTGTGCACTGATAACATTTATCTGTGAATTGGTAACATTTGTCTGTGAATTGGTAACATTTATCTGTGCTCTGATAACATTTATCTGTGCACTGATAACATTTATCTGTGAATTGGTAACATTTGTCTGTGAATTGGTAACATTTATCTGTGCTCTGATAACATTTATCTGTGCACTGATAACATTTATCTGTGCACTGGTAACATTTATCTGTGCATTGGTAACATTTATCTGTGCATTGGTAACATTTATCTGTGCACTGGTAACATTTATCTGTGCATTGGTAACATTTATCTGTGCACTGGTAACATTTATCTGTGCATTGGTAACATTTATCTGTGCATTGGTAACATTTATCTGTGCACTGGTAACATTTATCTGTGCATTGGTAACATTTATCTGTGCACTGGTAACATTTATCTGTGCACTGGTAACATTTATCTGTGCATTGGTAACATTTATCTGTGCACTGGTAACATTTATCTGTGCATTGGTAACATTGTCTGTGCATTGGTAACATTTATCTGTGCACTGGTAACATTTATCTGTGCACTGGTAACATTTATCTGTGCACTGGTAACAATTATCTGTGCACTGGTAACATTTATCTGTGCTCAAGCCAGTTTGCCCACGTCCTATGATTATAAATCATATACATATTTAAATTATACATGCAATAATATACGTGTACACAACACTGTTTTTCCAAAAAACATTTGAAAAAGAAGAAAGTAAAAGATTAAATAGCATTTTTTTAATGCTTTGCTTAGAGTATTTATGGATCTGTCAGGTTTCTGATATCTGTCCCCCCCAATAGGAAACTCATTCCTATGCCCCTGGATGGGAGAGAGTGGTGCTAAAAGTGGGTTTGCACTATATGCAATGCATAGGGGCGCCGCACAAGAGGGCTGCGCTAAAACGATGCGACGAAATTATTTCTCTAGGCGTATTTTCTGTATTTAACAGCTGTGCATATGAAATGATCAGTAACAGAGGAATGGTGCTGATTAGTCACCCCCTGTGCTCCTTCACCTCCCCTCCTCCTGGCCCCCCTTCAAAAAAAAAAAAGAAATTCTGTCTGCATACATCTCTGAAAGTAGCTGCGGTCCTAATGGGAGACGTGCCAAAGGCATTCCCCAGATGTTGCAAGTGTGAAATATGTGCTCACCATGCTGATTTAGTTCAACATGCTGATACAGAGAAGCACACACACACAAAAACTGTGCACCCTTCTCTTCTATGAGGCTAAGAACCATGGGTTTGACTGCTCCAAAACACAATGAGATAAAACAAAGAAGTGAGCTATACTACTATAGAGATATACTGTTTAAAAGCGGCCTCAGGTTTACACAATGTTGTGGGTTGGCAGTTGGGCTTCTTTTGGGCTTGTTTTCATAGAGCTCGTTGCTTGTTTCTGTCGCAAGATCTGGCAACACTGGTCAAAGTCAGTACTGTAGACAAAGGTCAGAGGTCAAACTGAAGGGAACATTTCCTGCAGAACTCAGCAGCAACATTTAGCACAGACTGAACCTCAGTGGAAAGAAGAAAGCAGCAGAAAATCAGATGTGACTGCTACAACTTGTGCAGTCTTTGCTCCATGTGGAGGATCAGAGTCCTGACATTTACAGACTGTATACAGAGTCAAACATGGAGCTCTGTGAGAAGAACTGCAGCTCAGAGACATCAGCAGCAGGAAGTGTTTGGATGTTCAGACTCGAGGAGCTGCTGTGAAGCTGATCTCTGTGAACAGAGACGCAGCTTTAACTTCTAGAAGCTGCAGCAGAGCTTCATCCAGGTGGTCCTGATGTGAAGGAGACTCTCAGGTTTGGATGTGTCCACGTCAGGATTACTGTGGTGTGTCAGTCAGAGAGCAGTGCAGGTAACAGGAGGAGGACTGCAGGCTGACAGCAGAGATGATGTTTGCATGAGATTTTTCTGCTGTGGAGAACTGAAGTTTTCAGGTTTTATTATCAAAGATGATCACAAACAGCTGATCACACACACAAACTGTTCAAACACAGACCGACACATTTAGGAGCTAACAAGCTTTCCTGCTGCTGGATAAGCTAACCACAGGCTGCTGTCCACACACAGGTGGAGCTAACACTGCTGTACTAGCCCCACCTGTTGCTCCATTCAGAGGCTGCAAAGCATCCTTCACCTGATTCATTTAATCCTTCAGTTTGTTGGTTTAAACAAAACTGATCCATGAAGGTGATCGTTTTTTCCTTTTTGCAGAGCATGCACAGAGGTGTGTGTGCTGCACTCAGGGAGGCTCAGCACACACACATCTGTTGATTTATTTACAGTTGATGGTTTTCTGTCAGCCAGTAACATCAAACTGTCAGGATGGTTTTTATAGAAGTCTGTGTTTTTATTCTAACAGGGTCAGAGGTCAGAGGTCAGGAGAGTAGATCCTCAGCTGGGCTCCAGTTCCCATCAGTGTGACTGCTGCTGCTTCTACAGCTCATATTGTGGTTTATTGTCCTCTCAGACCAGCAGGTGGAGGTGAAGGTGGAGGAAGGCTCAGAGTCTGTCATCCTGCCCTGCAAAACAACACCTGACCTGCCCGAGGACACCAGGGTGGAGTGGACTCGCTCTGATCCAGACCTCGTGTACATAATCCAAATGAAGATGAATGAAGACCTGCTGAGAACTGGAGACCGCAGTCTGACCCTGAAACAGCCCACACAGAGAGACTGTGGAGAATACATCTGCACCATCTACAGGGACAAAGACATCCTGAAACAGAAAGTAGTGCTGCAGGTCAAAGGTCAGTGAATCCAATCCAGACCAGAGGTCAGTGTAGGAGAGTAAGATCCACAGTTCAAAGGTCACATTGTTATTGTTTTATGTTTCTCCACAGAACCATTTCTATCCTGGGCCACAGCTTTCCTGGTTTTACTGGTTCTTGTTCTAGTTGTTTCTGGAGGTCTTTTATTTTGTTTCTGGCACAATTTCATGTCACGTGAGTCTCTCCTACTACATTACCCATAATGCCGATGGTTAACAGGTATCCTGTACTGTGCTGATGTTTGCAAATCTCATAAACAAATATTCACAGAAAACATCACATTAAACTGAGAAAATGCTTCATCCATCCATCCATCATCATCCATCCATCCATCCATCCTGTATTTCCATGAAATATTAAGAAGCCTCATTTTAAACATAAATAAAATATAAAATGAATAAAATATTTATGAGATCCAAACAACCTCAGCTTTTTAATTGGGGTTGTGTAGCGAGGAAATGATGTGAAACAGGAAGAAAGACAAAGACCACACAAACTGTATGAAAAGCTGCAGCATAACAGCTCAGTTGATGTCTGACACACACACATACAAACACACACACACACATGTCAGCATTACAGCAGCTGGATTTTTGCCCCTCCCCCTCTGCCTTTAAACTCCAACCAGCAGGTGGCCTTTGCCTCGTTAGCGTTCCTGCTGGTGACGTGAATCCAAACAGAAGAGAGCTCCAGTTCCCCCCAGAGAGCCTCCAGGACTGAGAAGAACAAGTCAGCTTCAGCTTTGGAGGCTACAACAGCAACAAAACACCAGTGAACACAATGTTCACACATGTAGTCATAAATGTGTATGCTGCTGTAATTAATGTATAGGCAGTGCCGACCTCTGCTATTCAGAGTCTTCAGCCTTTCACTGTTACTACTAAAAGCTGAACACTTGTGTTGTTGCTGCTCTTGTGAAGTGCGGCCATATTGAAAGTGAGTCGTGACCCCACAGCTGACCTCCTACATCTCTGTCCCTGTTACCTTCTGCTCTGATCTGCTTCTGTCCTCCAGCTGCTGCTGCTGTCTGTACAGCTCATGTTGTGTTTGTACTCTCTCAGTCTTTCAGGGGAAGGTGGAGGTGGAGGAGGGAGCAGAGTCTGTCCGGCTGCCCTTCAAAACCACAAAAAACCTGCCTGCTGATGCAAAAGTGATGTGGGAACGTTATGATGAAAGAATGATGGTCTACGTGTTCTGCAGGGAGCCTGATGAGACAGAACAGCACGAGGATTACAGAGACCGAACAGAGATGAATGAAGACCCGCTGACAACCGGAGACCTCACTCTGACCCTGAAACAGCCAAGACAGGAAGACAGTGGAGAATACAAATGTTTAGTCTGGAGGAGGGGAGACTTCATCAGGAAGAAATCAGTGCTGCTCACAGTCAGAGGTTTGTAACAGGTGGAGGAGGGAGGAGAGGAAGCACAGGTGGATCCTCTGCAGATGAGGAGCTTTTATTGATGTCACTGCAATCATCAAGATCACATGATGGTGTTAAATTGTTATTTTTTCTTGTAAATATGGATTTAATTTATAACCTGAGTTTTCCTTCACCCGACCTTTGAACCTGTTCCTACCTTTAGTCCTGATGGCTCATCATAGTAATAAAGGAGCAGTCCACATATTCTGCCTATCAGTACCATCCCCTCCTGTTTGCAAGTCCAGTCGGTCTTTGCTGTATAAATAGTCCTGCCCTCCACTCTGTATGGTCCTCCATGTAATTATCCACATTTCTCATCTCTGTCTCACCATCTGTGCAGTCGGTACTTTTTAAATAAAGCTCACTTTGTTTTATTGATCATTTGGTTCTTTGATCTCTGGGTTTTCTTTTTGTATAGTGGATGGAGTCGTGATAATTAATTCACTGAGACTTTGTTTAACCTCTTATCACACGGGGACATTACATTTGGTCCCCTAATACTTCTGATAAAGTCTTTCACACTTTGTTAAACAACATTTTTGTGTTATGCTGTAAAATAAACCCACTGTCCCAAAATAAGGACAAACTTTTTGTTATTGATGATGATAATCATGGTGAGTTTTTATACTAATCATAAAAAGCTCAGAGAAATTAAAGATACATGAAGACGAGAGCTTGGGTCTGAGGAGGATCATCACTCCTCCACGTTCAGCACCGAGGTGAAAACTGTGGGCTGTAAACAGTCTTTCTGTCACGGATCAGTTTCCCGTCACACACAGAGACTTCCTGCTGAGGTCAGAAGTTCAACAGTGAGGTTTTCGCTGTGCATCAGCAGCAGGTGTTCATCACACTGCACCCATCAGCAGTGGCTGCTGGAGGCCTGTAGACACATAATGATCAAAACTAGCACCATTGTACACACACACACACACACACACACACACACACAGACTAGTCCTTCAGCAGGGAAGGAGCAAAGCAAGTTTAAGGGCGTCCCAACAACATCTCACTGCAGCTGCATGTGATGAAGTGAACAGCTGGCAGCTCTGGAGCCTCTGGAACTCATCTTTGATCATGACAGTGAAACAGAGGAGGATGAGTCTGAAGATGAAGACCATCCTGAGTCTGAACCAAACCAGAGAACTGATATCCATTTTTCCTCTGAGACATTCACATCTAAAATGGTGAAATATGGTGGTCTTCATCCCCAAATATACACCAGGCAAAACTGCAGAAAACATAATAAAGACAGTCCCGGGGCCCACGGGGACGACAGTGACTCTTGTGACAGACATCAAGTCAGTGTTTGAGCTGGTCGGGCCCAATTCAATACTGAAAATCATACTTGAAATGAATAATCTAGAAGGGAGGCGGGCTTTAGGGGAGAAGTGAAGCTGGATAAAACATGAGTATGAGTACTCTGAGAGAAAGATGGAGATTTTAGTCCAGCACATCCAGTTATCGCTGTCTCTGTCCTCACAGTGATACTGATGATGTCACCATAAATAATGTCAGTGTTTATGCAGATGAACGCTCTGCTATGAGTTTTGATGTTGATATTGTATGAATGAGGAAAGGAAACAGAGTCAGGTAGCTGCTTCAGGAGGAGGCAGAGAGGAGATGAGGTTCAGAGTCCTCGGTCACAGAGTTGAGCTCTTCACAAACTCAGTTTGTTCAGGATCAGGTTTAAGCTGCCAGCAGCTGCAAACTGCAGATTTACTGACTGACTCTGTGGGAAAGTATCAAAGCTGAACTGAATATTACTGTGAGGGAAAACTTTATAGCGGAGAACTTTTTGTTTGTGTGACGAGACCAAAATATTCAGGAATTTGTTTCATGTCTGTTCAGAGAGTCACAGCAGCCATTTATAGACGCATGTTTACATCAGGTCTGTCACATTTGCAGAAATAACAATAAAATAACAATAAACCTGAACTCATTATGACGCGTTACAGGAGTTCACAACAATTCAGCGTAGCATGAGGACAAGATGCTGCCTGTCCAGCAGATGGTGCTCATGTTGCATGAAACACACCAGGCCCAGAGGGGAAGGATTCATGCACAGATCACACATTAGGGAAAAATCAGTCCTGTTGTGTTGTTTCTGCAGATTACAGCACGCACACATGTCCACACTCATCTACATTGAAACCTTACTGATGTCTACTCTCTATGAGTTGTGTTAACTTTAACTGGTTCAACAAATCACTTTACTGAACTGCTGAAAGCAGCCAGTGCTGCCCTTCATGCCCATTTGTCTGTGTGTGTGTTTTCATCCATCTCTGTCCTGTTCATATGTCTCAGTCTCAGGTTTGTTTTATTTTGGCGGTCTTTGTCCCGTGTGTGCGCTTGGTGTCAGTTTCAGCTGTTATCTCTCTGAGTCCCTTGTGTGTGTAACTTCCTCTCTCTTTATCGTGTCAGCCCCACCTGCTGGTGTGTTTTCCCTCTTCCACGTCCTCCTCTGATTCCACCAATAATATTATTATTATTATCAGCTCATAACTGTATTTTTGATGGAGTTTCAGCTCAGTTAGATTCTGTCTCAGGAGTCCTGAGTTTGGCTCCTAATCCTGTTTATGACACGTTAATAACCAAAATATATAAAATAATAAAGACTTTGGTTCTGTTCTTCATATTATGGATTTGTTTGCATTTTTTTTGTTTTTTATGTGTTCCAAATAAAGTGTTTAAAATGTTAAAAGAAGGCTTTTTTTAAATGCACAAAATAAAGCAGGTATAAAGATTATCATAAAAGGGTCAATATCAGTATAAAGTACCTTTTGGTGTCCTCATCAGAATCAATAAATTATTACTAACATGTTACAAAATAATGAAAAATTTAGGTATTATTATAAATGTGGATACACTGACACACACACATCAGTAGAACAAGTTTCTTAAAATTATTTTCACTAATTTTATACCATTTTCTTTGGTTGGATGGATCTGTTTTTGCTATGTCCCACACGCTGCTCTGCTCCTTTCAAGCAGTGTAATAAAGTATTAAATGGCACAAAATGAAAATACTTTTTAAATGTTCTTATTACTCTTACCAAATTCTTGGGTTAAACAAACCATTTTGATTTTTTTGTCTCCATTTTTATTATTTTATTTAACATTTTGTGCCCGTCCCTAAAACTACTGTCCACCCTGTCATCATGGAGTAACTGCCCCTTTAAGAAACCAACTAATGAAATCAGTAACATCAACAGCCTGAATCTGTCTTTCTTCAGTGGAGGTTCAAACAGCTGCTGCAGCTACAGTGAGCAGCTCCACTTATATTTCCTAATTTTCATGTGATTATGTTGGTAGTTAGATGTGGTCAACCTTAACATGTCCACCCTGTCAGAGGAAAAGCTGATTAATAGAAAAGGTTTTCAGAAAGTTTAAATATATTTTGAAAACAGCATGTGGTCTCCTTCAATAATCAATAACTTTGGTAGCTGATGGTCCACCATGTGTTTCTTAGCAGGGTTTAATCCCGGGATCCGGGATTCCCGGGAAATGCGATCAGAACCATTTCCCGTTTTCCGGGAAACATTGAGACGGGAAAGCGGGAAAAAAGTCGCGCGAAAGACAAGAAAGAAAAGAAAAGAAAGCTTCAGAATGTTAAATTTAAGGAAATATTGAGAGAAGGGTTCGTTTAATGCGAAAAGCATTTCTCTTCATTTCAGGCACGTTCAGCCTTCATCTCAAGCGTTTTAATAGAGGTATTACACAGTTGTACTTTTTTCCTCTTTAATTTGTTGAAATCTTAGGCAATGTGTTTACCCTAAGGTATTTTATATTATTATATATTGTTATATTGCATTATATAGCCTATAAAATATGCCTGCCCTGAACAATAAAGAAATATCTGTTTAACTTCGAGTGTTTCTTTTCCTCGTTTGCAGCCGCTTACTAACAATCATGAATTAGGATACGGGCCTAATGTGTGAAGAAAGTATCATGAAATAGATACTTTAACATATTTCGCTTTTAAAATGGAGTTGAGTAAAATGTATATTTTTTAGGCTATAAGGATTGGCCAGTTTTTCAAAAGACGATTCACAGCGAACCTACTTTAACCCTCAGACACGGCGATATATATTTGCTGTTGCCAGAATGGCAATGACCAAGTCGTAGTGCATTACTCAAGGCCCTGTGTTATGTCATATTATAGTGTAGTACGGTAGTTAACTTTTCAATGACTGTTACAGCGTTCCACTGGTGGAACGGTGTGCATTGTGGACAGCACAAGTGGCTGAGCCTTTATCAATGCTGTGGAGATGAACCGTATTGCTTTGCACCAGCAGTTGTAAAATATCTTGGTATAATTCCATGTACAATGCAGGAATATTTGAATTATATTTGTTAAGGGAGTGTTGAGGAACGATACAACACCGCATAGCTCAAGCACTCGAATGCCGAGATATTGCATTAATCAAGCCAACGTTGCCCCCTACTGGGCATAACAGGACATAGCTGGAAAGCTACCTCTACAATATCAAAATAGGTTAAGCCTGACACAGGCTACAGAACTGTTCAAAATAAAACAGGAAGTGATCAAATAGAGGGCAAACAGACAGGGAGGCACAGAAACACTGAAGCAAAACCACATCAGAGAGCAAGAAAAGACTCTTAGAACTGTTCAGACCAGCAGAGGGTTCAAACTGTGAGGAAGAACTACAACAGCAATGCTCTAGTCTGACCTCAGGGTGGCAGTGCTGTGTCGGTGCTGTAATGGCTTCACTCAGACTGCAGGAGATACTAATGAGCGTTACAGTAAACGAGCCTCAAACTCCAAATCCTCTCAACTCTGCCTGATTACTACAACGAAACTAGTTGTGATATATGTAGGAGAGTATAATGGAGACAAAGATGTTGCAGGATGTGTGACAGAATGATGCTGATGCTATTAAACAATCAATACCAACATCCTGACACACTTAGAACAATGTGAGAACCATCAGCAGAACACAGAAACAGGCTCTGAGAGATGGAGCTCATGTAATTCAGATTTAGCTGTTACAAACCAAGATGTTATTTCCCTTTGAGATAAAAACCAAACACAAGTTATGAACCCACAAAGTCCCTGAAGGAACCTACAGAACAGGAGCTCAGAACTAAAGGCATGAAACAGCAGCAGAAAGAACTCGGTATCAGGAACTGCAGACCCAGAAACAGCTAAATATCACTGCAGAATACAGAAGCACAATCCAAAGAGAACCAGAACACAACATTAGAGAAATCCCCACAGACCAAAGCAGAGGTCTCTGTTTGTTAACATAAAATATCCCCACAGGCTTAAAGTGTGTTCATCACTCTGCTGGAATTTCCTGTTTATCTCTGTGGATGTTGGAGCCCCAGTGAGCTTCAGCAAACACACCCACAAGTGTAATAATGAGAGGGATGCTCTCTCTGCCAGGTTATGTTCACTGATCAGATCCAAAAGAACTGATCAGCCGACAAAGTAAATAATTAGGACCATAATGTCCCCATGATGGCACGGTCCACTCAGACTTCCTGTACACAGGTGAGCTGCTCTCTGAGGCCCCTCCCTGCTCATTGATCAGCCTCAGATCTCCTCTAATCCATAAAACCTCATCACAGAGTCAGAGAGCAGCTGTCTCTGTCAGTTCAAGAGGAAACTTTAAATGTGTATTTATGCCATAAACATGTGTCCCAGCCTCATAAACATGAGTGGATAATGTTAAAGCCTCCCCCAGACAGACTGTCAGGGCTCCTCAGTCTCCACATGCATACTCCTCCTCCTCCATCCTTTCCTGACTTTTATGGTAATAATGTGAGTGAAGCTCCCCCTTGGTCTCACAGATGCAGTTCCAGTAGGTTTCTCTGTTTCATTGTCACAGACAGACTCACAGACAGAGAGGTCAGTGAGCAGGATCCTATCAGGATTCATTTCAGGAGTTCTCTGATTATTTTGCTTTGGATTCCATCATGAGGAGCAGATACTCTGAGGAGCCTCTTGGATTCCTGACAACAGTAATTGATCTGAGACCTTCTGTTTTACACTGTTTGAACTACTCAGTAATAGATGTTCATGTTAACCAGGTCACAAGTATACAGTGAGATAATTTTGAAGTCCTTTGATGGTGATGATGCTCTTTAGTGATGATTGATGATCAGAGAGGTTATGTTGGTGTTGTTCTGTGGAGATCATTCAAGAAATGAATCTTTTACACACTCAGAGCAGCTGCAGAGTCTCCGCTTTTCTAATGACGCACTTTATGATGGTGCTGCAGTCCAAACGTAACACATCGCTACGTAACACGTCTTTACATAACACGTGGCTACGTGACACGTCATTTCGATGCGATTCGATCAGATGTGGACACTTCGAGCATTGCTGTTCTAGAATGTTCTAGTGTTGGATCAGCAGAATTCAAGAACACAGAAATGGCTGCTGGAGTGTGGCGGCGCTGCACTCCGCTGTTACTCCCCATGTTCGCCTCTGCAGGTGAGCTTTACCTGTTGAGACCAAACGCTGTTTCTCTGTGAGATACAGAGTAAGAAGTACAGTAGAATTAATTTCATGTTGATTCAGTTTGTGCACGTGTGTGTGTCAGTGTGTGTGTGTGTGTGTGTGCGTGTGTGTGTGCATGCGTGTGTGTGTGTGTGTGTGTGTGCGTGTGTGTCAGTGTGTGTGTGCATGTGTGTGTCAGTGTGTGTGTGTGTGTGTGTGTGTGTGTGTGTGTGCGAGCGTGTGTGTGTGTGTAGCTGCTTGAGAAGTGAACAGTTGTACTTTGACCTTTAACCTCTCTGCTCTGTGATGTTTCCTCTTTCAGAGAAGAAAAGCATCACAGCTGATCCTGGAGAGAACGTCACTCTGACATGTCGAGGGCCAAACAACTGCATGATTGTAGAATGGAGCAGAGCTGACCTGAGAGATAAATTAGTCGTTGTTTATCGGGATGGTCAGTTTGTTCCAGATGAGCAGCATCCATCCTTTAAGAACCGGATGGATCTGCAGGACAGACAGATGAAGGATGGAGACGTGTCTGTGATCCTGAACAATGTGACTGCAGCAGATAGTGGAACATACGAGTGTCGTGTCCAGAGGGATGGGTACGGTAGCATGCAGCTCATGGATATTATCACCCTGAGTGTTGTTGCTCCTCCAGGTGAGTGAGCAGTGTTCAGTGTGCCTGTGATCAGAGGTGAAGCTGCTTCCTGGTTGTTGATGTTTGTTTCTAAAGATGTTGTTGATGAGACTTTGCAGAAAGCAGCTGGTCTGAGTGATGTGATCAGAGTGCAGTAGATAATGTCTGACAGCAGTTTGAAGAGGACATGGATTCTGTTCTGTTCTTCACTCATCACCTACCTGACAGCTGTTTCTACCTGCAGGTCCAACAGGAGGAACCACAGAGGATGGAGTCAGCAGAGGACTGATAGTGTGTCTGTCACTTTTTCTGATTGTTGTTGTTGCTGTTGTTGTCTACTGCCTGTTTAACATGTTTCACCTTGTGAGTGTCCTGCTGCTGTCACTGAATGTGGGGAACATGTGAATACATTTTTGTCCTGAATTAGATTTCATATTTTACACTCACCTCCTCCATGCTGCCAGTGAAGAAGCTCCAGTGTGTGTTTACCTTCAGTAGTTTTAATGAATACAAGTAGAACCATAAAACATTTGGATTTGTGTGTCTGGCCTTAAACATATTTGCTGATTTTTATGTCCATTCTGTTTTTTTCCCTTCAGTCCGAATAAATTCATCTCAAAGTCTGAGCCCATTCTGTATTAAAAATCTCAGGTGATTAGCGTGCATTGATCGGCGCTTTGCAGTGAAATGATTTAGCCCATCATCTACGCAATAACACAGTGATGCACGGAGGAGGCAGCATCGTGCTGTGGGTGTTCTTCAGCAGCAGGGACTGCTCAGGGGGGAGTAAAGTACAGAGCTCTCCTCAAACCTGTGCTGCAGTGTTCAGATCCTCAGACTGGCCAAAGGTTCACCTTCCAACATGACATGACTGTCCACTGAGAGGCGCCATCCAAGCGTGAGAGGGTTGGAAAGAAGAAAATCCCCAAAATGCAGCATCATAAATCAAAGACTCGAGCCTGTATTTACATCTAAGTTCAGAGTAAAGGGTCAGAATACGTATGGAAATATGATGACTCTGGTTCATTTGTTAATATAAGTAAAAAAAACTCCTAAAATTCACTTTTAAATTTGTCATTATGGGGTGTAGTGGAGTGTAGATTAATGATAAAAAATAATTATAGATGTATATGGAATAGGGTTTAATCCCCGGATTCCCGGGATTCCCGGGAAATGCGATCAGAACCATTTCCCGTTTCCCGGGAAACGTTAAGACGGGAAACCGGGAAAAAAGTTGTGCGAAAGACAACAAAGAAAAGAAAAGAAAGCTTCAGAATGTTAAATTTAAGGAAATATTGAGAGAAGGGTTCGTTTAATGCGAAAAGCATTACTCTTCATTTCAGGCACGTTCAGCCTCCGTTTAAGGCTTCAGCCTTCATCTCAAGCGTTTTAATAGAGGTATTACACAGTTGTACTTTTTTCCTCTTTAATTTGTTGAAATCGTAGGCAATGTGTTTACCCTAAGGTATTTTGTATTATATAATTTTATATTATTATATATTGTTATATTGCATTATATAGCCTATAAAATATGCCTGCCCTGAACAATAAAGAAATATCTGTTTAACTTCGAGTGTTTCTTTTCCTCGTTTGCAGCCGCTTACTAACAACCATGAATTAGGATACGGGCCTAATGTGTGAAGAAATTATCATGAAATAGATTGCTTTAACATATTTCGCTTTTAAAATGGAGTTGAGTAAAATGTATATGTTTTAGGCTATAAGGATTGGCCAGTTTTTCAAAAGACGATTCACAGCGAACCTACTTTAACCCTCAGACACGGTGTTATAAATTTGCTGTTGCCAGAACAGCAATGACCAAGTCGTAGTTCATTACTCAAGGCCCTGTGTTATGTCATATTATAGTGCAGTACGGTAGTTAACTTTTCAATGACTGTTACAGCGTTCCACTGGTGGAGATATAGTGCAACAGATGTCCCCACGACAGCGTGGCTGAGCCTTTATCAATGCTGTGTGGATGTCCTGGCCTCGCTAAGCACTGTGACTTTTAGCAGTAACTCAGCTATACAAGCTAAACACTTTCCCATCCATCCACCAAGAAGCACTCCATTTGGTTCTTTAGCAGGGTTTAATGAGAATCGTGTAAAACTGTAACACACAAAGGTACAGAAAATGAATGCCAGCTAGGCTAACACATTGGGCTAACACAAGTAAAAATGTCTATCTTCCCATAAACATGACAACGAGTTACAAATTATGATTTATATGACAAGCAAATTAGAATAGTACTTACAGCCGATGCCGTTTCTTCTTTTTTTGCACTTAGATTAAAGAAAACACAACAAAAAAGGCTTCTTTCAGAGCACACGGATCAACCGGCCCTCTTCCTCTCTGGTAAACAAGCCACAGCAATAAAGGTAACCACAAGATGGCGTCAGCGAACTAGCAATAGACAAAACTACAACATTTGCCACTAGGTGGCCCCAGCAGATGAACCCAATACTGAACAACATTAAATTAAACAGGTTTCACTACACTCCCCGCCTGGCGTCTTTAAGAGATGCCACTAAATCAAATGTCCACCTTACTAGGTGTCAACAGAAGAATCAATTCTGAGATTGGTCGGCTGAATGTCTTTACACCCTGATGTCTTGCAACTTTAACATCCACTTTCCTCACAAGCCCGTCCTTGCTGGGGTATGTCTTATCAACAAGTCCCATGGGCCACTCGTTGCACTTTGCAGTGGAGTCCTTCAGGAGGACAACATCTCCTTCCTTGAGATTTGTTTTCTTTACGAGCCACTTTTGACGACCTTGAAGGGTGCAGAGATATTCTTTCCGCCACCTTGTCCAAAAGTTGTTGGCTAGTATCTGAACTCTCTTCCATTGACTCTTGAAGACGTCCTTCTCTGTCAGGTTGTCTGGAACTGGAGGAGGCGCTCCTATTTTCTGAGTAAGAAGCATAGCTGGAGTTAAGACCAGTGGAGCTTCAGGATCTGTGGAAACCGGCACAAGGGGTCTAGCATTAACAATAGCTGTGACCTCTGCCATGAAGGTCACCAAGACTTCGTGGGTGAGCTGAGGTTGCTTCACATCTAGGAGTAGAGCATCCAGAATGCGGCGAGAAACCCCAATCATTCTTTCCCAAGTCCCACCCATGTGGGACGCATGGGGCGGGTTGAATTTCCATGTGCACCTCTGTTCTGTTAGATAGTCTTTGATCGTGTTATTGGCATCTTGCGGTGATAGTTTCAGCTCATTACAGGCGCCAATAAAGTTGGTCCCTCTGTCAGACCTGAGTTGCTTGGCTGGTCCGCGGAGTGAAAAGAATCTCCGGAGAGCATTGATGAAGCTTGAGGCAGTCATTGTTTCCACAACCTCAATGTGGATGGCCCTGGTAGACATGCATGAGAACAACACTGCCCACCTCTTGGTGTTTACCTGGCCTCCTCTTGTACGTTTTGTCACAATCTCCCATGGGCCAAAGACATTCAGGCCCACATATGAGAATGGTGGGTCCACTTTGAGCCTTTCTTCAGGTAGGTCAGACATAAGCTGTTGTTCTGACAGTCCACGTAGTTTTCTGCAAAACACACACTTGTGAATGATGGTGCTTATGAGCCGCTTACCTCCAACCAACCACAGTCCACTGGTGCGAACAGCTCCTTCTGTTAGATGCCTTCCCTGGTGTTTCACTCTCTCGTGATGATGACGCACTAGCAGAGTTGCAATGTGGTGTTTGTTGGGTATTATGACCGGATTTGTCTCGTTTCCTTGTAACATAGAATGCTGCAAACGTCCTCCAACTCTCAGGAGCCCCTCATTGTCGATGAATGGATTGAGTCTGAGAATAGGGCTGTTCTTTGATAGACTTTGATCTTTCCTGACTGCAGAGATTTCCCGTGAGAAGCACTGTTGTTGCACTGTGTGAATGATCAGTCGCTCCGCTTTATCCATTTCTGAAGATGAGATGTTGTTGCAGTAATGCCAACCTCGACAGCTGTTACTGTTTTTGTTTGAGAAGCTTTGAGTGATGTGAATGAGTCTGGCAACCGCTTTCAGGAGAGATTTCCAATTGGAAAAATCTTCAAAACGACTTGAAAATGGTTTGTGAGCTGATGACTCTGTTACCACATTGGCGACGTTCACCCTGACCTCTGTGTCATCATCTGGATTGATAAGCAAGTATTGTTCGTCTGAACCAATCTTTGTCGAGTCCGTGTCTGTGAGGAATCTTGGTCCAGTTAACCAGAGGGTGTTGACAAGCTCTTCTGCTGCAACTGATCTCGAGCCACAATCTGCTGGATTGAGTTCAGTGGGCACAAATCTCCACTGATTAGGCTGAGACACTTGTCTGATGCGCTGCACTCTGTTACTGACAAAAACGTAAAATCTTCTTCTCTCATTGTGAATGTAGCCTAAAACTACCTTGCTATCTGAGAAGTACCTGACAGCATCCAGTTTTACATCTACCTCATGCATAATAGTTTCCGCAACTTCTACTGCTAGGACAGCTGCACAGAGCTCTAATCTTGGGACTGTTAGCTCAGGCTGGGGGGCGAGTTTTGATTTGCCAAAGATGAACCCCACTTCATGATGACCATCATCATGGGTGACTCTCAAGTATGCGACAGCTGAGATAGCCTGTACTGATGCGTCAGAAAAAACACAAAGCTCAATTGTCTTGGCTTGACTCACTGGAAATGTGACGTATGTTCTTGGAATATGAAGGTTTTTCAAAACTGAGAGGGACTCTTGCCAGCGTCTCCACTCTTCGTATTTACTTTGAGGCAGAGGAGCATCCCACTCAATATTGTCTGTAGTAATGTCTCTGAGAATCATTCTTCCTCTTATTGTGATAGGTGCTAGAAAGCCCAACGGGTCAAACAAGCTATTTACCGTAGACAGCACACCGCGTCTGGTGAATGGTTTCTGATTCTCTGGGACCTTGAACGTAAAAGTGTCTGTCATGAGGTTCCAGATAACCCCCAGGCTGCGCTGTATGGGGAGATCATCTGTGAACAGGTCTAGATCTTTTATATCCTTGGCTCTGTCTTCACCTGGGAAGTGGTTGATGACATCGACACTGTTTGACGCTACCTTGTGAAGTCGCAGGTTGGAAACGGATAGCATTTCTTGAAGCTGCTCTACTGTCTTTGTGGCCTCAGCTTCTGATGTGAAAGACAGCAGTGCATCATCCATGTAAAAATGTCTCTCCACTAACTCTGTTGTTTTGCTGCCATAGACTTGCTCCATTTCCTTTGCTGCCCTCCGTAGGCCATAAATGGCGATTGCAGGTGATGGACTGTTCCCAAATATGTGAACTCTCATGCGGTATTCGACCACTTCGTTTCCTGGCTGATTGTCGCGGTACCACAAAAACCTGAGCATGTCTCTGCACTCTTCTTGAACCACAAAGCAGTGGAACATCTGCTCTATATCTGCTAAAACTCCGATTGGGCCCACTCTGAATTTCATCAGAACTCCAAGTAGACTGTTATTTAGGTCTGGACCCTGCAGCAAAACGTCATTCAGTGAGACGCCGTCAAACTGTGCAGATGAATCAAACACAACACGTATTTGGCTGGGCTTTTGCGGATGATAAACTCCAAAAGTGGGTAAGTACCACCTTTCCTTTTCTTCTTCGAGTGGTGGAGCAAGCTCGGCGTGATGATTATTAAACAGCCTTTGCATAAACTCGAAAAAGTGCCTTTTCATTTCAGGTTTCTTCTGAAGATTGCGTTCTAGAGAGGCAAAACGTTTCTCTGCATATTCTCTGTTATTAGGCAGCTTGCGACGAGGATGTCGGAATGGGAGAGGGGCGACCCAGCTATTTGAATCATCTTGGAGAAAGCCTTTTTTCATTATTTCCAAGAAGCGTTTGTCTTCAATAGAGGGAGCTAACTGGTGATCATGAATTGTTCTGGAAAACACTGAAAGTGTGTCTGATGTTCCTGTGTACAAGTCTCTTACTTTTATTTTGTTCTCACACCCTAAAAATGTAGAAGGTCTGCCACTGTCTGCCACTGTATGTCTTCATGCTACTCACTGTTGGAGGCCCATGCATTCCATTGACACAGACATCACCTACTACCACCCAGCCGAGATCCAATTTTTGTGCAAATGGTTCATTATTCAGTCCGTTTATCTGCTTCCGTACTTCGTGCACTCTCAACAGGTCTCTTCCTATCAGCAGGAGAATCTCAGCATTGGGGTCGAGAGGAGGGATCTCTGAAGCTATTTTGTTCAGGTGCTTGTGGTGATAGGCCACTTCCGGTGTCGGGATTTCTTTCCTGTTGTTAGGGAGATTGTCACATTCAATCAATGTGGGAAGCTGCAGACATGTTTCCTTGTCTAGAGACTCTATGACATAACCATGGGCTCTTCTTCCATAGGCTTGTGTTGCACCCATACACGTTGTGATGCTGTAAGAAGCCTCAGTGCCATGTATGTCAAACTTATCAAAAAACTCACTTCTTGCCAGGGAGAGATTGCTCTGGTCATCCAGAACTGCATACATCCTCATACTCCTCTGCTGTTGGCCTGAGGGATACACATTAACCAGAATAATCTTGGAACACGATTTACCACTTTGTCCTATGCCACAGACTTTAGTGCAGTTTGAGCTTATTTCCTGTTTCGTCTCTTCCTCCCCGCCGTCCTCTGCACACGGTGGGGCCTGACTTGAGGATTGAACAGTGCTTGTTCCACTGAAATGCATGGCACTAACATGTTTGTCACTAGCACATTCCAAACATTTGATTGGAGCTTGACAGTTTTTGGCCGTATGACTTGTAGAAGCACAGCAGCGATAGCAGATCATGTGTTCTTTGAGAAGTTTTTTGCGTTCATCAAGAGTCATTTTAACAAATCCTCTGCACTTACTCAATGGGTGCGGTTTGTTATGGATAGGGCATTGTTTTTCTGGGTTAACAGGGATTTTCTCTGTTGATTTGACAGGAGTGCTTATTTGATCTTGTGTGACATTTGTTTTATTGACAGCAACTGGGTGTCTGACTGGTGTACATTTTTCCTTTCTCTGAGGAGCACACGCGGATGAGAGAGTCTTAAAACTTGGATCATTCCTTATTTCAGCTTCTGCGCACACAAATTCTTGGAAGAAGGAGAATGGTGGGAAAGACACGTTATGTTCTCTTTTAAATCTAGAACCTTGTGACATCCAGCGTTCCTGTAGAGGGTAGGGGAGCTTCTCTACAATTGGCTGGACACCTCTAGCCATGTCCAAATAGGCTAAACCACAAAACTTATCACTTTGCTTTGCAATCTGGAGCTCTTGTAGAAGATCTGCTAGCTCTAGAAGTTTGCGGTTATCTTTGGATTGGATTTTAGGAAAGGCTTCAAGTCTTGAGAAAAGACCATTTTCAATTGCCTCTGGTGAGCCATATATTTTGTCCAGTCTTGCCCATATTGCTTTTAGTCCATCCATAGGCCGGTTAACATTAACTGCTCTTATTCTGGCCGCATGCTCACTTGACTCCTTGCCAAGCCATTTCACCATCAGATCGACTTCTTCACTAGGTGTCAGCCCTAGTGGTTCTATAGCACTGATGAATGAAGCTCGCCATGCTTGATAATGTTCTGCAGTGTCATCAAATTTGCCCAGACCAGATGTTATGACTTGGTTGCGTGCTAAAAACCTTGCCAGATCAAATGTGGGATTTCCTGAGTTTACATTAGAGGTAGGGACAGCAGTTTTCACATTAACATTGTGGATTGTGTCACCTCCATGGTTGGAGTTGAAGTTGGGGGATTGTTCGATGTGTCCTCCTGTCATGTTTAGCTGATGAATGGGAAGAGACTTGAATTCATCTGATGCTGCGTATTGTTGCGTAGTTACAGCAACGGGCATAGGTACTGTATATTGTTGCATGTTAACAGCACTGGGCATAGTGTTAGGTGGGTGTGAGTGAGTCCCCTCATCCTTGTAGTTGTACTGACTGAAGTAAGATGACTGCTCTTTTACATAGTCTTCTGTCCTTTTCAGTGTTTGTATGGCTACAGGGCTGCGCTCGGATGTCTCACTGTATTTTCCTTGTTCTATGTCTGCTGCTACTGCCTCAAATACTTTTGCTTCAGCATTAGCAGCTGTAACTTCCCTTTGGAGAGTGAGTGCACGCAGTGATGCCTCAAGTTTTACCTTCTCAATCTGAATATGTGTCTCTTTTTCATGAAACTCCAATTTAGCTTTAGCTGCTTCAGCCTTAGCTCTTGCTTTAGCTGCGGCCAAGCCGACTGAGGAGCATGTAGATGACCGTGAGGCTACGGAACGGACGTGGTACACTGTATTTTGATACATGTCCTTATTTGATTGCCCATCACTTGCCTTCTCTTCATTATCTTTGTTGTCCATGGCTCAGAAGTTGTCTTTTTCCTTTGTCTATTCTGCATGGGACGGCTTTTTACTGTCCTGGCCTCGCTAAGCACTGTGACTTTTAGCAGTAACTCAGCTATACAGGTAGCTAAACACTTTCCCATCCGTCCACCAAGAAGCACTCCATTTGGTTCTTTAGCAGGGTTTAATGAGAATCGTGTAAAACTGTAACACACAAAGGTACAGAAAATGAATGCCAGCTAGGCTAACACATTGGGCTAACACAAGTAAAAATGTCTATCTTCCCATAAACATGACAACGAGTTACAAATTATGATTTATATGACAAGCAAATTAGAACAGTACTTACAGCCGATGCCGTTTCTTCTTTTTTTGCACTTAGATTAAAGAAAACACAACAAAAAAGGCTTCTTTCAGAGCACACGGATCAACCGGCCCTCTTCCTCTCTGGTAAACAAGCCACAGCAATAAAGGTAACCACAAGATGGCGTCAGCGAACTAGCAATAGACAAAACTACAACATTTGCCACTAGGTGGCCCCAGCAGATGAACCCAATACTGAACAACATTAAATTAAACAGGTTTCACTACAGTGGAGATGAACCGTATTGTTTTGCACCAGCAGTTGTAAAATATCTTGGTATAATTCCATGTACAATGGAGGAATATTCGAATTATATTTGTTAAGGGAGTGTTGAGGAACGATACAACACCGCTTAGGTCGAGCACTCGAATGCTGAGATGTAGGTTTTATTGCATTAATCAAGCCAACGTTGCCCCCTACTGGGCATAACAGGACATAGCTGGAAAGCTACCTCTACAATATGAAAATAGGTTAAGGCCGACACAGGCTACAGAAGGCCTAATTAAAATCAAATTAAAAAAAACTTTTTCCCGGGGTTCCCGGGAAATGGCTCGTCTTTTCCCGGGATTTGATTCATGTCATTTTTGGGAAAAATATTAAACCCTAGTTCTTAGATACTAAATTAATCCAAAAATGTCCACCCTGTCACCAAACCCTGCAAGACAGGTTGGACTCTGTATTGTATAGTTGGGATTTTATTTTATTTTATTACATATTTTGATTAGATGGTGATAATTTAAGAGTTCTTTGAACTTTTTTTTCTCACATAAGTCTCATACTTCTATAAAGGTCAATCATTGGTGAGTTTTGTGTTGTCTTTTTAGAGCAATGAGTCCAGGTGGAGCAGAGACAGCACGGCAATGTTGGGAACACCAAGATGCCCCAGACAGAGGAAGAGATGAAGACAGAAACACTGGAAAGAAGAAGAAGAAGAAGAAGAAAGGTATCCCTCAGCCCAGTGAGACGGGAAGGGGACACACACACACACACACACAAAACAGTGGCCCTCCACTGAGATGACTGAACCAGCAGTGGTTTGAGTTTGAGACCGCTGCTTCAAAGACTGTTTGTACCAAAGTGGTGGATCCAGTGTGAAAATGCCACAGTAGCTAGTAATTAGTGTGTCCTTCAACTTTGGGTCAAAACTTATTAATACAACCTCTACTTGATGAAATGGTCTGGCACACACACGCATGCTCAGATGTGTCATCAAAGACAAACTCGCTTTGGTTAATTGGACACATTAATTTGGAGTTCTGGTGACAATTTTTATACTTTATTCTTTTAAAAAATACAATTCATAGAAAACAGTAAAAAAAACAAAACAGGGGAATATCACAGTGTACTCAAATACACATAAACATACACAAACACAGTACGAGGCATTTCAGAGAGTTTGGATCTTTGCATTTGTATAAATGAAGTCCAGTTTTGGTTCTTTATCCATCACAGCTTTAATATACAAACAGTCCACAGAAAGGTGGTTTTAATGGCACAGCTGTTATTTTCTATATGCAAACCTGTTTATTTCCAATAACGCCTCCATGCTGCTCATTGTGTGCTTCTTTTATTTATTATTTCATAAATTTCCATTCAGTAAATATGATATAGTCATATATCAGGATCATCATAAGTACAGTGGAAGGCTTTTCAAATATATCGCCCAGCTTTAAACGCCTCTGTTAGCAGAGCTCTGACCAAACTGTGGTTACTGCTGCTGGAGAAAGAGGGACAAAAGTTTTGGCAATCAGTTGTTCAAATTTTCTGATCTTTCTCGTGTGTGTAAGTAAGTAAACTTTGATTATTTAAGGCTTTTCAGAGACAGTCACAAAGCGCTGTACATGCTAAATGCAAAACAAAACAAAAACAGTAATAAAACACCATAATAGCTAAAAACTAATAATTCAAGTTAGGGAGCACAAGTGGCACAGCCTTGGTGCCACTGACTGAAAGCCCCCCCGCCAGTCCTTAGTGGTCTGCGGGGAACAACTAACAAATTCTAAGCCTGCGAACAAAGACAGTGAGAAGCAGTATATTTTACGAGAAGCTGGAGCCTGGCTGTTTAATGTTCTGTATGTGAAAATGAAAGTTTTAAAATGAATCCTAAAATTAAGTGGGACTCAATGTAAGGAATGTAAAATCGGAGTAATGTGCGCTTGCTTGCTGGAATGTGTTAATAATCTGGCTGCAGCGTTTTGTATTGCTTAGAGACATTAAAGAGATGATTTGTCCAAGCCAGTAAACAGGACATTACAATAATCTTAACACAAAGACACAAATACATGAATTATTTTTTCCAGATCAGCCTTGGAGACCATATGTCGTAACTTAGAGATGTTCCTTAAATGAAAGAAGCAGGACGGAGACAGAGATCTGACATGAGTCAAAGCTCAAAGAGGAATCGATTATTACACCAAGATTACGGATGCTGGACTTAGTGGTGGGACAAAAAGAGGCAAGAGCCTGACTGATTTGCAGCTATAGATCAGGAGGGGCTATCATCATAGTCTCAGTCTTATTGGCATTTAAAACAAGGTAATTACTGTAGAGCCACTCACTGATCCGGGTTAAACACTGGACTAGGGTGGACAACCTATCCAGCTACTGGGGCTTTAAAGACATATAGAGCTGAATGTCATCAGTGTATAAATGGTAAGAAATTAACTTAAAAGTTTGAATGAAGCCAGCTAAAGGGAGCATGTAAAAAGAAAAATAATGGACCCAGGACTGAACCCTGTGGGACCCCACAGTTTAGGGAGGCAATGGTGGAACTAAATTTGCTGGTCCTAACAGAGAACGTCCTATCTGATAAATACGAGGAAAACCAGTCTAGTGCTGAGCCAGAGATAGCAGCCAAAACCCTAAGCCTGTTAAATGTTATGATCCATGGTATCAAAGGCTGCACTGACAGAGCAATGACTAGTTTTCAAAGGAGCAACATGATTGAGAATGGTGTTCATTAAAAGAGTTAACAAGGAGCTCAACATTATCTCCAGGATGAGCTAAAAATTGAAAAGAGAAGAAAACTCAGATAAAATAGAATCATCAATAAAACGTCTACGCTTAAGTTTCTATTATTTAATATCTTAACACTGGTCAGAATGCAGATAGAACCTTATAATTCTAAGGGGACAGTTTTCAGGACTAGCTTGGTAACTTCACCTCCAGCCAAACATGCTGCAGCTGCTTTATGTTATTAAGCAGCAGAAACACAGGGACTGATAAACCAACTATATCTGCAGCTGGATTAGATGGGGAAAAGATTCCGGATTAAAGGAAACATTAAAAGAAACTGATTTATGGTCCCTGAAGACAACTTCACTTATGTGCAGATGGTCACAGGTAACACCATAACTAAAGACCAAGTCCAAAGTATGTCCAGCAGTGTGGGCAGACCCAGATACATGAACAAAGTTAAAAGAGTCCATAACATGTTAATTACCATCATTTAGATGGAGGGAGCCTCCGGGTCATGTGCAGCAGGGCTGGGAACAGCGTCCGTCCAGCAGAGTAAGCTGTGCAGCAAAACTGGGTTCCTGCCACATTGAGCTGCAGGTTTCCACACTTTCAGATGGCAGCCCAGGCGGTAAACACGAGGAAGCATGGGGACAAGTCCAGCCCCGAACAGTCTCATACAAATCTGCCTGCTAGTGGCCCACAAACAAAGATCCTGTATATTCTTATCCTTCTCTCCAACACTGACAAAGCTGCACAAGAAAACCAGCTTTATCCTGAGGAGCTGTCAATGAGTCCACAAACAGATGGATCAGCTCTCTTTTCAGGCCTCTCACTTCTCCTTTTGTCCTGCACTTTGCTCCCTTTGCTTTTTCAGTTTGCTCAGATCTGCACTCTGTGCTGAGAAATCTCAGGCTTTCAGCTGACAGCTCTTTGGGCTTTTTTTTATGCTTGAATGAGTCATACGTCAGAGTGAAGTGGCTTAAACAAAAAACATTCCTCTGAAAGTGGTCAGAAGGAGTGGACTGAAAATGAGTGAAAAAGCAGCCAATGTCCAAAGAAGGACTCCAGAAAGCTGCACAACTGTCACTGAAGACCACTTAAGAATTAAAAGATGGTAATGAAGATTTCTTGTTCCATCTAATCCAGCTGCAGATGTGGTTGGTTTATCAGTCCCTGTGTTTCTGCTGCTTAATAACATAAAGCAGCTGCAGCATGTTTGGCTGGAGGTGACATCACCCTGAAAACACTGACACACAGATGCTCCACTGCCTCGTATTACATTATAATAACAGTTTACTGTGTGCAGGTGGTATTTATCACTCAGCCCATCAGTAACCTGAGTAAATATATTTAATCTAAAACACCAATGACATTTCATTTTTGTCCACACAGTTCAGATTGTATTGCTATATTTATTTATTATTTATTGCTATATTCCCATCCAATTTGGTCCCATCTTTACATGACAGGTCAGCTGCCTTCTCTCCTCCACCTGTCCCTCCTCTCCTCTTTCCCTTACCTTCCCACAGTGAGGAACGTCCTCCATGATGGAGGAGCTGCTGGAAAGTGCTCAGAGTTTCCTCCAGAGTGAGACCTCTGTCATAGCTCAGAGGATCTACGGCAGCAGAGAACTTCATGGACACTAAAAGGCTCAAACACACAACAACAACATCACACTGACTCCACTCTGACATCACTGATCAATAATCAAAGAACAGATCAAACTGATTGGAGTTGGATGAATGGAGCTTCTTCTGTTTGATCCTGGACCTGAGCTCTCCCTGCAGAGGAGACACAAGACAGTCAGAGACATACACACACACACACACACACACACACACACACACACACACACACACACACACACACACACATGCATGCACACACACACACACACACACACACACACCAGAAACCAAGGAAACAAACAAACCTTTAACTGTAAGAACAACTGTTTTGTATCTGTAGGCCAACCAGATGTTTTCCTCACTGCTGCTGACTTTACAGCTGTATTCTCCACTGTCTCCCTCTTTGGGCTGATCCAGGGTCAGTCTGAGGTCTCCAGTTGTCAGAGGGTCTTCATTCATCTTCGTTCGGTTCGTGTAATCTTGGTGCTGTTCTTCATGCTCTTCAGGACCTTCCTGATACACGTGGACCTTCTTTGATGGTTTGGGGTCTTTACGCCACCACTCCACTTTAGTGCCTTCAGGCAGGTTTTCTGTGGTTTGAAAGGGCAGCTGAACAGACTCCGCCCCCTCCTCCACCTCCACCTCCACCTGACAGACTGAGAAGACAACAAACACAACATGAGCTGTAAAGACAGCAGCAGGTTTGTAGGATTGTAAAGAAATTCTATTTTAACAACAAATCGCAGCAGACAGTCATCTCAATATGCTTTACACTGTAGACTCTACATTAATACAGAGAAACCCAGCAGTCAAAATGACCCCCTATGAGCAGCACTTGGTGACAGTGGGAAGGAAAAACTCCCTTTTAACAAAACCAGGCTCAGGAAGGGGCAGTCATCTGGTTGGGGGTGAATAAAAAGAAACCCTCAGTGCATCATGGGAACCCCTCAGCAGCCTAGGCCTATAGCAGCATAACTACGAGGTGGTTCAGGGTCACCTGATCCAGCCCTAACTATAAGCTTGATTAAAAAGGAAAGTTTTAAGCCTAATCTTAAAAACAGAGAGGGTGTCTGTCTCCTGAATCCAAGCTGGGAGCTGGTTCCACAGAAGAGGGGCCTGAAAGCTGAAGGCTCTGCCTCCCATTCTACTCTTAAGTATCTGAGGAACCACAAGTAAGCCAGCAGTCTGAGAGTGAAGTGCTCTGTTGGGGTGATATGGGACTATGAGGTCTTTGAGATAAGATGGGGCCTGATTATTGAAGACCTTGTAGGTGAGGAGAAGGATTTTAAATTTTAAACTTTTCTTTTGCTTTCATTTCCAAACCCAGCTGTGGTGATGCATGGCCCTAATTCTTAGCAGAACTGAGACAGGATGTTTTTGCTGTGTGTGTGTCTGTGTGTTGGTGCTGCATGTATTTACAGCACTGACCTTTGACCTTCAGCTCCACTTGTTTCTTCAGCAGGATGTTTCCCTCCCTGCTGTAGACGGTGCAGGTGTAGGTGCCATCATCGTTGTCTGTGGGGTATTTCAGGGTCAGACAGTCGTCATCAATCTCTGTTCGGTCGCTGTAATGTTTGTCCTGTTGTCCAGCTTGGTCAGCAGCATCTGGATATATGTGGACCATCCTATGTACATTGGTCCACTCCATTTTAGCTCCTTCAGGCAGACTAATGGTGGTTGTGAAGGGCAGCTTGATAGACTCCGCCCCTGACTCCACCTCCACCTGGGGGACTGAGAGGACAACATAGCACAACATGACTGATATGATAATATTTGCAGGGAAACATGTTTGATTCCTTCCAGTCTGAAATATGTTCTGTTGCTCCACTGAACAGTGACCACAAGCTAGTTCTGCTGAAACCACAGAGTGTTTCTCTCAGTAACAGCGTGACACCCTCCATCAGACAAGTTGTTAGGAGGTGCACAGATGAGGCTCTGCAGAACTGCTTAGTCTACAGACTAGACCAGACCAGACCATCTTACCAGCCAGGACAGTAAGCTGCTTTGAGGACAATAAACCTTGAATCACCAGTGACCTGAGAGAACTGCTTAGTAACATGAAGAAAGCCTTCAGGGAGGAGGGGAGGAGGCTGCAGCATGACCTGAGACTGAGGAAATGTGAGGATTCCTACAGAAGGAAGCTGGACACCAAACTCAGGCAGAACACACTGTGTGCACTGCAGTGAAGAACATCACCGGGTTTAAGGTGGAAGTCCGCAGAAAGAAAACAAGCTGAATAAATTCTTTGTTTTACTTCCTCCTCCCCACTTCTCCCCCTTTTCACCCCCAAGTGAATTCTGTGGATCGGCCCCCTCCACATCTGAGAAACACCCCCTGTGACTTCTGGAGCCTATCCCAGCTGCCATAGAGGTGAGAGGTGAGGTACACCTTGGACAAGCACCAAATATGGTTTGTTGTAAAGGTCTGACTGTGCTGAGTCCATCAGTATCTGATGTGTGGCTGCATCAGGTATAGTCATAGTTTTACATTAAAAAGTGTACGACATGGTCCAAGTAAAATACACTGGTGTGTGAAACACACTGACTCAGCTGATGCAGATTTTCAGTTCCTGTTGTCATCAGTATAAAGAAGCCAGTAAACCTTCAGGGATATGGACCTGTCCAGTTAGGGAGCGTAAACATTCACCTGCTTTGGTGATAAATGAAGTAGCAAGAGGTGCACTGGACAGGCAAAACCAAGACAGCCTCTAACAGGGAGGGTTTTGGAGGCAGTGCTCTCTAGATGGTCCATTCAGGTTGTGCAGCTCCTCCAGGGTGGCACATCCACGCATATTTCTCAAGAGAGTGGAGGACATACCAGTGTCTGCTCTTTTGTGAAGGAGAAACAGGAGGAAAGGTCGGACCTTGTGTTTGTGCAGTGGGCTCTGCCTGGTGTGAGATAACACCCAGCCACATGTGGCCAATGTGTGCAGGCAGTTCCTGGGTGATGAAGACAGAGATGCTGCTGACTGGAACTCATATCCTCCAGACCAGAATCAATCCAGTACCTCTGGGATGTTACGCATCAGTGTGTCCAAAGCAACCACACAGCACCACCGACTGTCCAGGAGCTCTCTGATCCTTGTTCCAGGAAAGGGAGGAGATCCCCTGAACACCATCACTTGTGTCATCAGCAGCATGCCCAGATGTTATCAGGAGTGCATACGAGCATACTGGGGCCAGGCACATTACCAAGCCACACTGTGACACCAACTGGGTCACCTCGAGATTTCAGTGTTTACTTGTTATTTTTATTTTAAAAACAAACTAATGAATCTGGCCTGGACAAAAATGATGGACCCTTAACCTGTCCACAGGTGTTCTGGCCCACCCCTCCTGATCAAACTGCTTCAGCTGTCTCAGGTCTGCAGGTTCATTCTCCAGACTGCAGGTTTCAGCTGCTTCCACAGATGCTCAGCAGCACTCAGCACTCAGGGCTTCAGAACAGTTTAATGTTTCGTTCTGAGTCATTCCTGTTTTCAGCTGCGTTTGTTGGAGGATCGATGACCTGAGACTGACACAAAGCTTTCTGACACTGGGCAGCACATTTCACTCCAGAGTTCCTGACGCTGAAGTTTGTTGTAGAGTTTAGTGGATTTGGGAGTTCATGTTTTTCTTTGTTTCTCCCTGTTGATGTTCATGTGAGTCCTTAATATTACACACATTAGCACATAGTGCTGCTGTCTGTGAACAGTTGGTTGTTGAATAAAATTTTTAAACTGTATCTTTTTTATTACACAATAGTCACTCTTACACCTGACAAAGTATGAAAAACTAAAACTAAACAAAAACTAAGCAAGAAATAAAAAATAAAAAAAATAATAAAAACCACTCTGAAATCTAATTGTAAAATTAAAAACTATTATAACACTGATCAATATCTTGCCCTGTGACACATCAGCATTGTGACTGGGTGAGTCAGGGATCAAACCGCTGACCTCCTGATTGGTAGATGTACTGCTCCACTTCCTGTGGCACAGCTGAAATGCTCTGCTTTTCTTTACAAATATCTAGTTTACAAATAATGGTGTTATTGAAGACTAAGGTGACTAATGGTTAGAAAACCTTCATCTAAGTATCTCTATATACAGAGGACTGACCTTTGACATTCAGCGCCACTTGCTTCCTCATCAGGATGTTTCCCCCCCTCCCACTGTAAACGGTGCAGGTGTAGGTGTCTCTGTCTGTGTTTACGGGGTGTTTCAGGGTCAGACTGAGGTCACCAGTTCTCAGCAGGCCATTATTCACTGCTGTTCGGTCTTTATATGACTGGTCCTGCTCCTCAGGCTGATCATGGTAGTTCTGAGACACATGGACTGTCCTGTATGAATTATTCTTCCACTCCACTTTGGCATCTTCAGGCAGAAGAACTGTGGATTTGAAGGGTAGCTGGAAGGACTCCACCCCTGAATCCACCTTCACCGGTAAGACTGAGAAGACAACAAAGCACAACATGAGCTGTACAGACATCAGCAGCACTCAGCACATTTTCTTTGACTGGATAAAGTGAAATATTTGCAGTGAAAATATATACTATATTTACTCGTCTGCCTTCACACACATGAACCTGAGTAACATCTATTCTTAATCCAGGGGGTTTAATATGATGTGGGCCCACGCTTTGCTGCTGTAACAGCTTCAGCTCTTCTGGGAAGTCTTTCCACAGGTTTAGGAGTGTTTATGGGAATTTCTGACCATTCTTCCAGAAGCACATCTGTGAGGTCAGACACTGATGTTGGAGAGAAGGCCTGGCTCACAGGCTCTGCTCTGATTCATCAGGCTGAGATCAGGACTCTGTGCAGGCCAGTCAAGTTCTTCCACACCAAACTGGCTCATCCATGTCTTTATGGAGCTGCTTTGTGCTCTGGCGTGCAGTCATGTTGGAACAGGAAGGGGCCATCCCCAAACCGTTCCCACAGAGTTGGGAGCATCAAATCATCCAAAGCATCTTGGTATGCTGAAGCATTAAGAGCTCCTTTCACTGGAACTAAGGCTTCTTTTCCATTAGTACCTAGTCAACGTGGGTCGACACCTGGGTTATTATAGTTAATGAAAACAAATGCAATAATGAAAATTGAAATTGAAAAAACATTGTTGTTAACTGAAATAAATAAAAACTATGATTAAAAGGAAAAAACAATAACTAACTAAAACTAACTGAAATTAGAGATAAACTGATTTTCATTTTCTTGTTTGTCATTTTTTTAAAGCCTTGTAGCTCTCCGAGTTTAAGCTGGGAGCGCCACTGGGCAGCTGTGTGCGTGCTGGTCCTCCAAGTAATGGCAGCGGTCTGCAGAGGAAGCGGCAGAGTCCCATATGGAGTTTTTTTGAGTATGATAGCACAGACAGAATCGAGAGTCTTGTTGTGGATGAAGAAAAATGTGTGGAACACGTCTCAGTCAGGAAAAACCACCAACATCAAAGTCCACCTGAGAAGCGCACAGCGGCTACAGAAACCGCTCTGATCCTACGAGATAACCTGATGTTCACCTCTGGAGAAACGTGACTACTCGTCGGGTCCACTCAGCCCGCAACATTGTGATTAACCTGTTCAGTCCTTGTGCATTTCTGGCTGCTTTATAAAGTCAGAGAATAACAATCAGGAATAATAATCAAAGCATCAATATAAGGACTCACAAATGTCAGCAAATTCCTGGAGGGAGACTGCTGAAACTATCAGAATGGTCGTGAGGGAATGAAGGAAGTGAACAAACAGGGACAAATATGTTTGCAGCCAAAAAACTGAGCACAAAGAGCGAGGACCAAAAAAAGTCCCAGCCGGCACCGCATATAAAACACCAGCACGCAACCACAAGGTAATTAACACACAATCCAGCTACACAAGCAGAAATGTGGACATGAGGTCGGACACTTTGTAGGTTGTGTACAGAGGCCGAAAAGACCCTACAAGTCTAATTAGAGCATCTAACCAAGCTAGCTCCAAAAAGCCTGGAAAAGATTGTGCACATGGGAAGTTCATTCTTTGGTCAGATGAGATAAAACTTTAGCTGTTTGGCCACAGAGACGCTGCTCATGTTTGGAGAAACAACACCCTCCCCACAGTGGAGGTGGAGTCAGAGTCTGTTGGATAAAACCTGCCAGGTTAGGGTCACAGAGTCTGTTACCATGGTAACTGACTCAGAGTTGGAGTTAGCTCTTTCTGGAACCGAAAACCTGAGTTTCCTCATTTTCCTGGAACAGGACCCTGGTGAAGAGCGACCTCCAGAAGACCAAAGTGAAGGTTACTGACTGGCTTGCAAATACTTGAATCTCACTGGAAACCTGTGGAGTGACCTGAAGACCAAGAAGACCATCAGATCTGGAGGAGCTGGAGAGAATTCCTGAAGAAGAATGAGCTGGGATTGCTCAGGTGTGGAGTGGAAAACTACAGCAAAGGACTGCAGGCTGTTATCCAACAAAACTGATACACAACTGAAAATTAGCAACAGGGTAGCTAATTATTCCAAACCTGGTTGTTTTTGTTTCTGAGTGCAAAGTAAAAAATGTAAACATCCAAAACTAAACTAGGATTTTGGAAACATCCATCCATCCATCCATCCATCCATTTTCTTCCGCTTATCCGGGGCCGGGTCGCGGGGGCAGAAGCCTAAGCAGAGAAGCCCAGGCTTCCCTCTCCCAAGCCACTTCCTCCAGCTCATCTGGAGGGACCCCAAGGCGTTCCCAGGCCAGCCGAGATATATAATCTCTCCAGCGTGTCCTGGGTCTACCACGGGGCCTCTTCCCGGTGGGACATGCCCGGAACACCTCACCCAGGAGGCGGCCAGGAGGCATCCTAATCAGATACCCAAGCCACCTCAACTGGCTCCTTTCGATGTGGAGGAGCAGCGGCTCTACTCTGAGCCCCTCCTGGATGGCCGCACTCCTCACCTTATCTCTAAGGGAGAGGCCAGCCACCCTTCGAAGGAAACTCATTTCTGCCGCTTGTATTCGCGATCTTATTCTTTCGGTCACTACCCAAAGCTCGTGACCATAGGTGAGGGTAGGAATGTAGATCGACCGGTAAATCGAGAGCTTCGCTTTTACGCTAAGCTCCCTCTTCACCACGACTGACCGGTGCAGCGTCCGCATCACTGCAGAAGCAGCCCCGATCCGCCTGTCGATCTCCCGTTCCCTTCTCCCATCACTCGTGAACAAGACCCCGAGATACTTAAACTCCTCCACTTGAGGCATGAACTCGTTCCTGAGCCGGAGATGGCACTCCACCCTTTTCCGGCTGAGGACCATGGCCTCAGACTTAGAGGTGCTGATTCTCATGCCAGCCGCTTCACACTCGGCTGCGAACCGTACCACTGCGAGCTGGAGGCCCCCCCCTGATGAAGCCAACAGAACCGCATCATCTGCAAAAAGCAGAGATGAGACTCTGCCTTCCGCCACCTGGCTACGCCTAGAAATTCTGTCCATAAAAATTATGAACAGAATCGGTGACAAAGGGCAGCCCTGATGGAGTCCAACACCCACAGGAAACGAATCCGATTTATTACCGGCTATACAGACCAAGCTCTCACTGTGGTTGTACAAGGACTGAATGGCCCGCAACAATGGGCCAGACACCCCATACTCCCGCAGAACCTCCCAAAGAACACCCCGAGGGACACGGTCGAATGCCTTCTCCAAGTCCACAAACTGGTTGGGCAAACTCCCACGCACACTCGAATATCCTTGAGAGGATAAAGAGCTGGTCCAGCGTTCCACGACCAGGACGAAAACCGCATTGTTCCTCCTGAATCCGAGGTTCGACTAACGGATGCACCCTCCTTTCCAACACCCTGGCATAGACCTTACCGGGGAGGCTGAGTAGTGTGATCCCCTGAAAGTTGGAGCACACCCTCCGGTCTCCCTTCTTAAAGATGGGGACCACACCCCGGTCTGCCAATCCAATGGCACTGCCCCAGATCTCCACGCGATGTTGCAGAGGCGTGTCAACCAAGACAGCCCTTCAACATCCAGAGCCTTCAGGAACTCAGGGCGAATCTCGTCCACCCCAGGGGCTCTGCCACCAAGGAGTTGTTTAACTACCTCAGTGACCTCACCCCCAGTGATGGTCAAGTCATCCCCCTCATCCCCAGACTCTGCTTCCACTACAGAAGGCATGTCAGTGGGATTCAGAAGGTCCTCGAAGTATTCCTTCCACCGTCCGACTATAGCCTCAGTTGAAGTCAGCAGCACCCCCCCCCCCCCCCCCCCCCCCCCCGCACTATAAACAGTGTGAGTGAAGCACTGCTTTCCCCTCCTGAGTCGCCTGACGGTTTGCCAGAATCGCTTCGATGCCGTCCGAAAGTCTTTTTCCATAGCCTCACCGAACTCCTCCCACACCCGAGTTTTTGCTTTGGCCACTACCCGAGCTGCATTCCGCTTGGCCTGTCGATACCTGTCAGCTGCCTCCGAAGTCCCACAGGCTAACCAAGCCCGATAGGACTCTTTCTTCAGCTTGATGGCTCCCTTCACCTCCGGTGACCACCATGTGGTTCGGGGGTTACCACCACGACAGGCACCAACCACCTTGCAGCCACAGCTCTGAGCAGCAGCCTCAACAATGGAGGTGCGGAACATGGTCCATTCGGACTCAATGTCCTCAGCCTCCCTCGGAATGCTGTCGAAGTTCTGCCGGAGGTGGGAGTTGAAGATCTCCCGGACTGGGGCTTCTGCCAGGCGTTCCCAGCGCACCCTCACAATACGTTTAGGTGTGCCAGGTCTGTCCAGCATCTTCCCCCGCCACCTGATCCAACTCACCACCAGGTGGTGATCAGTTGACAGCTCAGCTCCTCTCTTCACCCGAGTGTCCAGAACATACGGCCGCAGATCTGATGATACGATTACAAAATCGATCATCGACCTGCGACCTAGGGTGTCCTGGTGCCATGTGCACTTATGGACATCCTTATGTTCAAACACGGTGCTTGTTATGGACAAACTGTGGTTTGCACAGAAGTCCAATAACAAAACACCATTCGGGTTCAGATCGGGCAGGCCGTTCCTCCCAATCACGCCCCTCCAGGTCTCACTGTCATTGCCCACGTGAGCATTGAAGTCTCCCAGCAAGACTATGGAGTCACCAGATGGAGCACTCTCCAGCACCCCGCCCAGCAACTCCAAAAAGGGTGGGTACCCTGAACTGTCATTCGGCACATAAGCGCAAACAACAGTCAGGACCCGTTCCCCAGCCCGAAGGCGCAGGGAAACTACCCTCTCGTCCACCGGTGAAAACTCCGACGTACAGGCAGCAAGCCGGGGGGATACAAGAATACCCACCCCAGCTCGCCGCCTCTCACCGAGGGCAACTCCAGACTGGAACAGAGTCCAGCCCTTCTCCAGGAGACTGGTTCCAGAGCCCAGGCCATGCGTTGAGGTGAGCCCAACTATATCTAGCTGGTATCTCTCAACCTCACGCACCAGCTCAGGCTCCTTCCCCACCAGAGAGGTGACATTCCATGTCCCAATAGCCAGTTTCGATAGCCGGGGATCAGTCCGCCAGGGCCTCCGCCCTCGGCCACCGCCCGACACACACTGCACCCGACCCCTACAACACCTCCTGCGGGTGGTGGGCCTGCAGGAGGGCGGGCCCATGTAACCTCTTCGGGCACCACGGGCTAATGCCTGGCCACCAGACGCTCTCCCTCGAGCTCCCTCCCCAGGCCTGGCTCCAGGGTGGGGCCCCGGTAACCCTATCCCGGGCAGGGTAAACTGTTCCCTTGTTTTTTCACTCATAAGGGTCTTCTGAATTTTGGAAACACTGTTAAAAATTGCTTGTTTTGTTTAACTGCATTGGGAAACATTTTTCATATTTAAAGGGGGGGGTGACTCTGTCCTCATATGTGTAGCACTGACCTCTGACATGGAGCAAAACCTGTTTCTTCATCAGGATCTTTCCATCCTTGTTGTAGACGGTGCAGGTGTAGACGTTTCTGTCCCAGGATGAGGGGTGTTTCAGGGTCAGACTGAAGTCTCCAGGTTTCAGCAGTTTTCTCTTCATCTTCGTTCGTCCTTTGTATTCCTGGTCCTGTTCTTCAGGCTGGTCAGAGCCGCTCTGATACACGTGGACTTTCCTGTTCTTTCTGTCCTTCCACTCCACTTTAGCATCTTTCAGCAGGCGAACTCTGGTCTTGCAGGGCAGCTGGACAGACTCCACCCCTGAGTCCACCTCCACCTTGTAAACTGAGAAGACAACAAATCACAACATGATGACATCAGCAGCAGGTCTGATGGTCACATGACCTCCCTGTCCCCTCCTCCTAGTCTCAGATTGTGTGTCAGTTTGTTCCTGATGTGTTCCTGACTCGTTCTTTGGTAACTAGTCACAGCATCCTGTAAAGAGCTGCAGACATGTTGGATGAAGAGCAGAAGAACAGACACACTGAGCCTCCACAGTTGGCCACGTCTCACACACATCAGCACAGAAACCATGAAGATCTCATGTGTCTCCTCTGAACATCTGAAGCTCTCCACCACATGACTGAGCACAACTCAAGGAGGAACATTTACTGAAGCTGCTGCAACACTTCCTGTCAGCACATGTTTCCATGGCAGCCTGCTGTTTACCACTACAGAAGAAGAACAGGGCCAATTCCAGGAAGCAGGTTCAACAAACTCTGGGTTTATTTAATAAAAACTGTATTTTAATGGAGAATTTCATTATTTCTGCTGTTACTGGATAAAAAAGAGATTTACAGAAAAACTGCTTTAATGTTTCCAGTTTAACCATTTTAATCTGATCTGAGATCAGCTTCACTGATAGATGACGGCTCTCTGACAGCCACAGCAGAGATGTTTCACTGAGTTACTGTTAAAGGTCAAAGGTCAGTCACAGTTTCATGTTATAATGAATGTCTCAGCTTTATAGGTTTTAAATATTTCAGTCCAGTTTGGGAGGATGAGAAATTTTAATTAAAGAATGCAGATCGTGTCAGGAAAATGAATCCATTTTGAACGGATCCAGACTGGATGAGCTGGAAAATGACTGGAGTCTGAACTGGATCTGGACCTTATCCGATCTGAATCCCTGATCCTGATCCGTTTGGATCCTCCTGCTGTGCAGGTGGGCTCGGACACGGTTTGCTGATCCGTTATAGAGCCGATGATCAATGATTTAGGTGATTTTCAGTGAAAATATGTGGAGATTCATACTCTGAATTTCAGACTGCAGATCTTTCAAAATGTTGATTTCAGTCACTTTAAATCCATTTAGTTCAGTTTGAAGTCTTCAAATCATTTCAGCCTCATCTTCACTCAAACATTCTCATCATCTCCAGTATCCAGACATTTTTTCATCAGTAAGTTTTTCCAACACGACCAATCATTAATCATTGATCATTGATCAGTGTGTTCTGTGTCAGCAGCTTCATCCAGATCAGTGTGATGTAACAGTGATGCTACAGTAACTACAGTAAATGTTTCAGAGGAACTGACTGACAGTCTGACAGCTGCAGCTGCCTCATTATAAATGCGTGACATCATCGCTGTCTCCGTCCTTACGACGACTGTAAAAGCTTCATGTTACAAAATAACAAACTAACGTCTAACTGGGATTTCAGAGCTTGTAGAAACACAAACGTCTGCAGATGAATTCGCTCCTCTGACGCTCTGACAGCCACTTTATGAAGGAGGAAATGAATGGGAGTGTCAGACAGGTGGTTCAGGTGCAGCAGGAGGGGCGGAGTCAGAGAGACACTCAGAGGTTGTTGGATAAATCCTGCCAGGTTAGGGTCACAGAGTCTGTTACCATGGTGACTGACTCAGAGTTGGAGTCTGTTACCGTGGTAACTGACTCAGAGTTGGAGTTAGCTCTTTCTGGAACTGAAAACCAGAGTTTCTTCATTTTAGGGTCAACAAACCAGAGTTGGAGCTAAACCTGCTTCCTGGAAGAGGGCCCTGGGAGCTCTGTTCTGAACAATAGACACAGTGACCCCTCCCCCATAAGAGTAGTGTAGTAGGAGAGACTCACCTGACATGAAATACTGACGAAAATTAAATAAAAGACCTCCAAAAACCACAAGAAAAAGAACCAGGAGAACCAGGAGAGCTATGGCCCAGGATGGAAATTGTTCTGTGGAGACACATAAAAAACATGACTTTGACCCACCTCTATAGCACTGACCTCTGACCTGTAATCACCACACTGACCTTTGACCTGCAGCACTACTTTCTGTCTCAGGATGTCTTTGTCCCTGTAGATGGTGCAGATGTATCCTCCTGTGTCTCTCTGTGTGGGCTGTTTCAGGGTCAGACTGAGGTCTCCAGTTCTCAGCAGGTCGTTCATCTTTGTGCGTTCGAAGTAATGGCAGTGCTGATTTTCAGGGTTGTTACTGCTGTTTGAATACACATGGACCACCATGAGTTCTGGGTCATAGCGAGTCCACACCACCCTGGTGTCCTCGGGCAGGTCAGGTGGTGTTTTGCAGGGCAGGATGACAGACTCTGAGCCTTCCTCCACCTTCACCTTCACCTGCTGGTCTGAGAGGACAATAAACCACAATATGAGCTGTAGAAGCAGCAGCAGTCACACTGATGGGAACTGGAGCAGTGACACACACTCAGGTCTGAGTATCTACATACTAAATGTATTCACTGCAGGAAGGAATAAACAAGTTCCCATCTGAGAGAAACCATCATGCTGAAGGACTACAAAAAATGATCAGATGAAGGATGCTCAGCACCCTCTGAACTGATGGGATAACACTGTAGGCACACAACCTGTGGTGGACATCCAGCAACAAGTGGCTAACCCAGCACTGGCAACAGGGTCGTTCATTAGGTCCAGAAAAGGCATGAGATCCTCACAGTTTAATCTTTACTGATCATTCAGGAGCAGCAGAACACCTTTAACCAGGTGAGAAGGAGTCAGGAACACAGCAGGAACAGAGCTTTATCAAAAAGCAAAGTCTGAGGTTTCATCTTAGAAGTACAGAGATCAGTGATCTACACACAGCTGCTGCTCAGCTTCCTGTCTCTGATGTAACTGGTTGCAGGTTTACTGTGTATGCAGAAAACTATGAGATGTTATTTCTTCTGCTTTGTTGTCTCCTGTTTGGTGCTTCCATTAAGGTTACAGAACATCTGTGAAAGGTTACTGTTGATTTAATCAGGTCTGTCACCATGTTGAGGAAATACAGCCCTTTAGTTTGACCTCTGACCTTTGCCTAGAGTACTGACTTTTGACTTGTATTTACAGCAGGTGTTGGTGTTTGTTGCTGACCTTTGACCTGCAACTGTAAGTCTCTCAGTATCTTTTCTTGTCTTCCATCAGTGATGGAGCAGGTGTAGCTGCCGCTGTCAGTCAGTTGTGGGTTCCTCAGAGTGAGGCTGTAATTTCCAGTTTTAAGAGCATCAGACCTCACTGATGTGCGTCCGCTGTAATGCTGGTTCTGTCCTCTAAGATCATCTCCTCCTTTTTGGAGCAGGTGGACAGATTTGGGATCGAGATCACTGCGAGTCCACATCACTGCAGGATCGTCCTCAGGTGGAAACCCTGAGAACTGACAGGGCAGCAGGATGGACTTTTCTCCTGCATACACCTCCATCACCACAGCCAGGGCATGCTGGGAAACTGTGAGGACACACAAACAGATACACAAATGAACTGCAAGCTGTGGGTTTGAGTCCACATTTATCTGCAGGTTTATGTTCAGTAAAAAACATTTTTAAAAATTGTTCAAACATTTTACTATGCACACACACCTTACAATGGATATTTCTCGTGTAACTCCGAGGTTATAGCAGAGCTGAGTGAACGTTATCAAATGTAATATTTTAGCACATAAATGGAATATTCCTAAAGTGTTACATTCACTATGCTTCACTGGGAATCTTTCTGGGAAAAATCAAGTCTCATTAGGAGAGACAGCATCCATGTCACTTTGGGTGGAGCAGCTGTCACTTCAACAAATATGACTGAAGTTATTAAACTATGACAAACAGTTTCAATAGCAACAATTAGAAAAACAATGAAATATGAGACATTAGGCTGCTCTCTTCTGAATCTGGCTGCAGCAGGAAGATTACATTAGTCTCTGTAAATGAACCAGGCTGTCAGAATCCTCAAAGTGCAGCCGAGGAGGAGGAGTGGCAGCAATCTTTCAGAGACCCAAACACAATTATAATTTATTGGTCTCTCACAGTTAACTGGAAAATATAAAAAACTATTTTATTTGTTGTCTATTGTTGGGCTGCTCCTTACTCAGACTGATGTTTCAGAATTTTTATCTGATTTATTGCTCAGTTCAGACAATTTAAAGACATTTTAGGGGCTGATTTTTACATGTAGATGCTGAAAGCAACCTCCACACTGTATTTAACTGGAGAAAAAACCTAAAAGTCTATAAAAAGTTCTCCGTCGCTGCAATGGATTCCCTTTAACACTAAGTGGATCATTGCTGACATGTTTTTCCACGCCTCCACCGCTCTCTACCGTGTTTGTGTGTTGTGCTCGCTGTGCTGAGAATTTCAGCTGTTATTTTTTTCTCTATTTCAGCTCCCAGAGGGGATCACTATAACCGCAGTTTGCTAGCAAGCACTGCTATTAGCACTAGCGATCATCCAGTACCGGAATAACCCCTTCCCCGTCAAAATATTTTTTATACTTTAATCCCTGGTCAGTGACTAAATATAGACCTGCAGTAGAAACGTATTTAGGAGAATGCTTGTGAATATAAAGCATTACTAGATTACAATCTTGCAGCCCCCAGCTTTTCAACATAAACACTGATAACACAACAGCAGCAGTCAGCTGTTTTACGTGCAGTCTGTCTGCACAAGCGCAAAGAGGCGGAGCTGTTATAGAGATGGTGAGCTCAGGTGGAGCGTAAAGAAATGTTTTTCTAGCATCCAAACGAAGCTTTTTTCCCCTGTAACCTCCATTAAACCTTTACTGGGAAACAGCTGGAGGTCCTTCATCAACCACCTGATCAGTAAGTGAAGAAAAGAGAACTTTGTAGCTGCTCCATCCACCCTGTTTGTTTCACACAAGGAAAAACTGCAGTACAGAAGTTAAAATATGCAGATGAACTGTTAATATGAAAAAAGTATATATATATTAGTAATTCATGAGTCACTCAGTTCAGAACAATACTCTGGTGCAGAAAGTGTTAATATGTAAATTACAAATATAGATTTCCAAAGTATGATTATTGATTTGGCATTTTTTAAGCTAGAATCTGTTTCTTCCCCTTAAAGAACCACACATCACACAGAGCTCAGGTGAATATTGTTGATACTATGCTGAGGAGAGAGGTGAAGATCAGTGAGCAGCAGTGTGGCTTCATGTTGACAAGGAGCACTACAGATGTGATGTTTGCTTTGAGAGTGATGATGAAGAAGGTAGAGAAGGTCAGACGGAGCTTCACTGTGTCTTTGTGGATCCAGAGAAAGCAGATGATGGAGTGCTGACAGAGGAACTGTGGGACTGCAAGAGGAAGTCAGGAGTGATGTAGTACTATGTGAGGGTGGTGCAGGACATGTATGAGAACAGCAAAACAGTAGGGAGGTGGAAAGGTGAACATTCAAGGAGCAGAGATAATGAAGGTGGATGTGTTTAAACACCTGCAGCCAATTATCTAAAGCTATGGACAGCGCACAGGAGAGGTGAAGAAGAGAGTGTTGACAGGGTGGAGACGAGTGTCAGGAGTGATCTCCGACAGAAGGAGAGCAGCCAGAGTGAAAGTGAAAGGTTTACAGGATGTAGTGAGACCTGCTATGATGGATGGTTTGAAGATGGTGGCACTGACACTGATAGATGACGCCTCTCTGACAGCCACAGAGTGTGAGTTACTGTCAAAGGTCAGAGGTCGTCTCACAGTAAGTTCAAACTGCAGGGCAGCTCTCCAAGTCTGTAATAAATGTAAAGTTTTCTCAGTACAGCAACAACGTGCCTCAGCATTAGAAACATGTCGGTCTGTTTTGGGAGGATGAGCTGTTTTAAATGGAAACACGGCGCTGCTGCAGACCCACTTTCCTGATCTGTTACGAGCCTGTGACTCCCTCAGGCGGGTCCTGAGACTGTGTGACGTCATTTATTCTGTGAACACATGAACTCCTTTAATCCCCTTTTAAAGTCTTAAAGTCATTCCAGCCTCATCTTCTCTTAAAGGTTCACATCATGTCCAGATCCACCTGTGGCAGACATTTATCCATCAGAGTGACCACTGACTGATCCCTGATCAGGTGGCCTGAGTCTGCAGATCAGTTTGGTTTAAACTGACAGTCAGCAGCTGCATTACTGCGCAGAGTCAGAGGAACAAAGATGGACAGGACAGATCACGAGAACGATCCAGTGGAACCGGGATCGTTTTTCTGTTTCTGAAATGTAACAAGTTCACACAAAATGTTTTACAAATCTTCGCCGTTTACAGTGAACATGTGTCCCTGATCCAACTCACCTGAGTCAAATACATAAGTCATTAGCAGGACTCCGGCTTGACTGCATACTGAGGAGGTAACTCAGCCATTTGTTTCAGGTGATCAGGGACACCTCTAAAACCTGCAGGACACAGTCCTCGAGGCCTGGAGTTGAATACCCCTGGTCTATAGTCTGGCTGTAGTGTTGCAGTAATGATTCAGAGCTCAGCATGAATCCCAGACGTCTGTCCTTACGTCATGGATCTGACTGGTTGTGTTTGACACTAAAATAGCGACTTCCTGTGCTGATTTTTAATGAATTTTTCAATGTATTTTTCATACTGTATTACCTTTGGTGAATATGAGTGTTTTACACTTTCAATCTCTGTGGAATCCTAGAGTAAATTGTAATGGCACTCTGCACACATGCAGAGGGGGTCAGCCTGAAGCAAAATCTGTTGAGATTTCCATGTCAACTTCCAATGCTGATTTTTTTATGAATTTTTAAATATTTATTTTCATACTGTACTACCTTTGGTAAATATGAGTATATTACACTTTCAATTTCTGTGGATTCCTGCAGTTATTTGTGATGAAACTGGGTCCACATGCAGAGGGGGTCAGCCAGAGTGATAATCTGTTGAGATTTCCACGTCCTTGGTGAATTTTGTTCAGATTTGTTCTGTAATTTAAGTGGAGTCCTTAACTAGCCTTAGATGAAATTTCACACCCAGGTAGAGTGGATAAGGCAGAAGCTGAATATATAGAAAATTTTTATGTCAGCTATCAATAATAAGCTTTAATGGCCTTATAAAAAAATATAACCACACTGGACTGAGTTCATTAAATAGGCTCAGAATTATCCATTTATAATTACAATTGTGCAGTCCTATAACTTGACCCTGGGTTTATTTCTCATGATTTTCTGCATGAATATTAGCCACATCCATCCATCCATCCATCCTATTGCGCTTATTGTGTTAAGCATCGTGGGTGGAGGGCTGTCAGGCTGGAGCCTGTCGCAGATGTCTGCAAAATCAGCTGTGCAGGCCATGATGAAGACTTGAATAAATTTGTAATGAGAGCGAATCAAATTTCACACGACTAAAGGAACACATCTTTATTGAGGAAAAAAAATAGGACGTCTGGGGCTGTACTTCTCTTAATTTCGCCAAAAGAACACACACACACCACAACTTTGTCTAAAATCCATAATTTAATAAATGTGATTGTTATATGTCATAGTGTTTTACAGAACGCGAACACATATATAAATCAAAACAACTACAGGTTATTTTTGTTCCGCTGTACAGAAATTGGCAACGAAAGACGAGCATTACCATAAAGCTGAGGCTAGAAGCGCAAGAAAATTTAAGCGGCGGCTGTCTTGACCGCGGCTCAGAATTGACGGCTCACGTGACCGCGGTGATGTACACGCTGTGACACAGAGGACAAGTTCAGGTGAAGGATGAAGCAACAGAAAAATAACTGATTTGATCAGTTTAATAGAACCACAATCACTGGAAGCAGACTTCCGTTTTCAAATTCTTTTCCAGGTTTTATTCCCTGTACGACAGCAACGATCACGTAAACACACCACGGTTAGATTGCGTGTGTGTGATAATCAAACTGCGGTGTGAGAGCAGATTAAAAAGTTTCTGACCGTTGATGAAGAGCAGCAGCAGCAGCAGAGTCTTCATCCTCCTGCAGAAGAACTAGAACCGGCACAGAGTCCCGTTAAAACCGAACACACGAACAAAAACCACTCGTTACTTTCCTGCTTCCAACGCCCAAAGAAAAATGCTTTCGGTTTCACAGGAAGTTTCAGTGCACAGGAAACTGCAACAGATTCATGTGTGTGTGTGTGTGTTTCCCATATGGATCAGCAGGAGATCTCTCTTCCATACTCCTCTGTCTGCTAACAGGCTCTGATTGGAATCAGTGACAAACACAGAGCAGGGAGACATCTAGTGGTCGCGTAGAGATGTTCAGTCAACCCTCTGCTGTGAGATCACTGATGGAGCTCTCCCGGTACACTCCTGTTGTACCGGGAAACACACCAACGATCACTGCTGCTGTTCAGCAGGGCGAGATCACCACTGCATGAGACCTCCTCACAGGCTGAAGATGTACCTACTGCTGCTGTGCAGAGGGAACAACTCAGTGTGTGTGTGTGTGTGTGTGTGTGTGTGTGTGTATCATGTTCACTTTCTATTCAATAAAAATATTTTCTTATGAGATGATCTACTTAAAGCAGGTATGTCCAAAGCCTGGCCTGTGGACCAATCAGGGCCCGAGTTCAGATTTAATAAAGCCTGCAGGCTGTTTCTATTAATGTGTTATCTTGGATCAGCTGGCACAAACAATGAATACAACTCAGCGTGCAGCTCCTTGCTGCATTTGGAAAAATTACCCCTTACAGGGCACATATCATGCTTTTAAATCCTTCCTTTTCATATGTAAATCATTCACTTGTGGTCTTTATAAAGTAGAACTGCTTTGGTCTGAGATCCTCATTATTGCAGCTCCACAGACCCCTATTTACCCCTGTTCTGTCTCGTTTTGGTGCGGTCTCTTTAAATGTGAATGAGACATTTCACGCCCCACCCCCCTCCAGGTCGCAGACTGTTCCACTCCGCCCCGTTCGGCCATTTTTGTAGTTTAATAGCAGTGATACGATTATCTACCAGCAGAAAAACAAGCACTTTGAAGTGGCTCTGATACCAGGGGCGATGTGAGGAATCATGTCGGTTAATACACCAACAACCGAACATTTTGACTTGTCTACTTGCAACTTCAGCATAACTGAACTTGGACTCCAAAAATCACTGTGAGAAAAAAAAAATGGCAGATTGATGAGATTGGTTAGCTGGAAGTCCATGACCTTGTTTAGAAGTTCTACAGCAAATACTGTGACTTAAGAGATAAGAAAATGTAACAGGGAGCAGAGAAAACTGAACAGACTGAAAATTTAAAAAACTCCAACTTGGTAGTTAGATACTTAGTACTCATACACCATCTGTTCATACATCACCAAGTGTATTGACGATGTACCTGACCTCAAGTCCATCACTGTTTGGGCAAATCAGAAGCCATGGCTGACAGGAAAGGTATACAGACTCCTGAGAGCCAGGAACTCCACCTTCACAGCAGGAGATCAGGTGGGCCTGAGGATAGATAGAAACAACCTTTCCCGGGGCATCAGGAAGGCCAAGAAGCAGTATTCCAGGAAGATAGCTCATTGCTTCAGTGACAGCAAAGATACACGGAGTCTGTGGCAGGGAATACAGACCATCACAGACTACAAGCCAGCTCCACAGACCTGTGACAGCACAACCTCTATGCTGAATGAGCTGAACGACTTCTTTGCTCGGTTCGAGGCATACAACAGCACACCTCTCCCCCCCTCTCCCAGTGACAAAGTGCTGACTTTGACTGAAAACATTCACAGAGTGGTGTTAGAGCAGCTGCAGGAATGCTTCATTGGAAGGGTTTCAGTAAGAAATGCATGTTAAACACCATCAGTGATGGAAAATATTTATTAATGAGACCTCTGCCTGTGAGGACAGAGGCAATGATGGTGGCACAAACTGAAGCACTCAGGTGTGAAACTATGAGGAAACTGATCTGTGGCAGTCTGCATTCAATGAGAGCTGAAGCAGGAACACTCTGACTCACTGACAGGGTCAGCTCTGCTCCTGCTGCTCACACTGCTTCATAACGGGACTGAGGATGCTGATGTGGGTCTGCTGGGCTGAAACTACAACATCCTGAAGATGGACTACAACAAGGTCATTTTGGATGTATGTTTTAGTGCAGGCTGAATAAAACAAACACTTCATCACAGAGGGTCAGTGATGGTGCTGCTGGAGCACTCAGGTGTGAAACTATGAGGAAACTGAAGCTCCTCCTCTTTCCTAAGAAGTGCTGTGTGGCCGGCTGGACTTCATTCCACAGATGAGCTCTAACAGAGTGTGAAGCTGAACTGTGAGCAGTGTGAGGAGAGGAGATTTCCATCAAACACTGGATTCTGATTCACATCAAACTAACAACCCAAAGCAGCTCACTCTGAAATCACTGCGTTCTTCTTCAGAGGAGCTCATGTTCCACTCAGCTGCTGTGTGTGTGTGTGTGTGTGTGTGTGTGTGTGTGTGTGTGTGTGTGTGTGTGTGTGTGTGTGTGTGTGTGTGTGTGTGTGTGTGCGCGTCATGTTTACTTACTAAAAATGTGTTATTTGGCACAATCAGTGTCATTTCTGATTTCTGTCATTTGGAACAATGACCCTTTAACACCGAGCGTATCATTGTCGACACGTTTTTCCGCGTCTCCACTGCTCTCCGCATACAAAGGATTGAACCACCACCCCTCTGATTAGTAGCTGAGCTGCTCTGCCTCCAGAGCTGCAGCCACCCTGGAGCCTTACAGCAGACAGAAACATTTAGAAACTAACAGCAGATCGCTGAGCTTTGCTTTACTGCTACAACAAAATAACAGCTGGTTTATGATTGCCCAGTTTTGTGTAAACTTTCATTAAAATTCTGAAAAAAAAACATAAACCAAATGCATTTGTGTTTCTGTTTGTGTGTCCTCACAGTTTCCCAGCATGCCCTGGCTGTGGTGGTGGAGGTGAATGAGGGGGCGGAGTCTGTCCTGCTGCCTTGCCAGTACTTAGGTTTTATACCTGAGGATGACCCCACAGTAATGTGGACCCGCAGTGATCTCAGTCCCAGATCTGTGCACCTGCTCCATGAAACCAGAGCTGATCCCAGAGGACAAAACCAGCGTTACAGCGGACGCACATCAGTGAGGTCTGACGCTCTGGACTCTGGAGACTTCAGCCTCACTCTAACAAAACCCACAATGGCTGACAGCGGCAGCTACACCTGCTCCATCAGTAACAGAAGAGAAGAAGAGAAAGTGATAGATGTACAGCTGCAGGTCAAAGGTCAGCAGCAGGTTTGTCCTGATGGCTCGAGTCAGGAACTGCAGGAGTTCCTAACAACAGGATGCTCAAAATAAAAGATCTTTGAGTATTTCAATATTCTTCATCATTATCTAGCTGTAATTTGTATGCTGATCACATATTTATGGAGATAGTTTGGATCCCCTACCATAAATTACTGTATAACCAAAGTTAGCAATATTCCATCTTCTTGACCTCCACTGTCCTGCTCAGTGTGCCAGATGTTCAGTTATCCCCCTCCTTCAATGATGCAGCCTTTTTGTAGCACTGGAGGCCAGGCTCAGCACATTGGATGCAGGCTCTACCCCTAAAAGCTAACTTCCTCTTACCCAGCATGGGTGAAAGCAGCTTAGCATGTCAGCCGTCCCCCAGCAGGTCCTCCTGAGCAGTCAGGAAACCTGAGTGACTGTAACATATGTCAAAAGGTGGAACTATGCACTGCAGCAACCAAAGGTGATGCACAGCAGAGAGTCTGGATCAAATCTAAAAGTGCTGGCTAAGAGTTTCATTCACAACGGCAGCAAAAGGAAAACACTCTAGAATAACTGTTGCTCTCATGAGAAGCAGAAACTTCCCATCCATCCATGTACAGTACTGATGCAGTTACTCAAAGTATTGTGAATTCCATAGCTTCCATAACTTTTTTTTGTTTGAATTGTAAATGACTCTTGTGTGTGTGTCACTGCTTCAGTTCCCATCAGTGTGACTGCTGCTGCTTCTACAGCTCATGTTGTGGTTCAGACCAGCAGGTGGAGGTGAAGGTGGCGGAAGGCTCAGAGTCTGTCATCCTGCCCTGCAAAACAACACCTGACCTGCCCGAGGACACCAGGGTGGAGTGGACTCGCTCTGACCTAGGACTCATGGTGGTCCATCTGTATCCAAATAACAGTAAAAAACAGGACAGCCTTTACTGCGGCCGCACAACCATGAATGTCCACAAAAAAGATAAATTGATAATTGGCAGAGTTTCTGGGGAAAACCTGGTCTTGTTAGGAGCATCCATCCCACTTTGGATGGAGCAGCTCTCATTTCTAGAAATCTGGCCAAATTTATTAACCCTCCTAAAAACTGACTACCCAGGGTTGAGACCAGGAAGCAGAGCTGCAGTCTTACACGCCTCTCTGCAGCTTCTCTCCTCCTGCCATCCCCCCAAAACCCCATCCCCATAGAGTCGGTGCCTGCTCCCAGACCACCAAAAAACAAAGCTAAAATCAGCAAAAAACTATTTAAGCATAAAAATTCAAAAACAATAAATAATACAGCTTCATCAACTGCACCAAAGAATAAAACAATGAAATGTGGATTATTAAACATTAGGTCTCTCTCTTCCAAGTCCCTGTTAGTAAATGATTTAATAATTGATCAACATATTGATTTATTCTCCCTTACAGAAACTGTCATAGGTCAGCTGTTTACAACACAGATAATCAATCATGAGACAAGGTGAGACTCCAGATGCTGACGCCCGGATCCACAGAACAGGTAACGATGGGACTGCTGTGCAGAGAAATCCAGGACGTCTTTTATGAAGCTTGCATCAAGGTGAAGGTTTCTCTGTATGGCACTGAGCTGAGCTCTCCTGTGAGGCTTTACACATAATACACCCATATATGATCAGATGTGTTACTACTGTAATATTCACTCCTCTGTTTAACTAGCTGCAGCCAAATGAGCTGATGGCTCAGAGGTGTGCTCATCACCTCCAGGTGCCCCGAGCAGAAAAGCGGGAACCCCAGGAGGACAAAGGCAGGGTAATACACACACACACACTCAGAGAGCAGAACGAGGCTCTGTGAAACACTGAAGCCTTTGGACCATTTGTGCTCCACAGCGACACCTGCTGGACCGTTTGGTTATTCCACATCTCTTTAAAGCTGTTCAGTGAAACAGCAACACAGGCAAGTCCCAACAAAGCTGCTGATTACACCTGAGTATCAGTGATTATGATCCACACATGTGAAACTAGGAGCTTGTTAAAGGCAGCGAGCTGTGACTGCAGTGAACAGCTGTCTTTGCGCTCAGTCAGCTTTATTTTTGTCAGTCTTTGGGGGGGGGGAAGAAAAGTTTGGTGGTTGACTTTATTCTTTCTGGGAGTTCATGTCATCAGGTTTGGTTTACACACTGTCAAACAGCGAGTACAGAGCTCAGAAACAGCAGCAAAAATATGAGGACTAAGAGCCCGAATAAACTAATGGGATTAACTCAACAATCAGGTGTTGAATGAAGGATCGTCTCCAACTTAAATAGTGACCAGACATTAACAGGTGGGATCACTGCCCTCAGGTGTGTGGGCCCAGAGGGCGAGAGTCCAGAAACACGGATGAACTCATTCACAAAGAGAGGAGAGGGAGCAGGGAGACAGACTCACGACACTTCCTGTGAAACCGAAACTAAACTCTCTAAACGGTGCGTCAGCAGCTGGAGGCTGAGGAGGAGGAGTGTGGGAGGACTGTGGTTGTTAAAGAGGATGAAGATGCTGCTGATGCTGATGCTGCTCATCATTAACGGTAAGAAACTCTGAACAGCTGCGCAGTGAGAGCGCAGAGGCGGAAAATAGCGATTTGATGATGAGACGGTCTGAGAAAGCCCAGGACCCGGACTTAGACTCTGTACAGACAGAGGATGCTGCAGTGATGCTACAGTAGCTGCGTCACGGACAGCAGCTCTCAGCCTGCAGATGAACAGCTCTGTTTCTAACCGGACCGTCCCTGCTGTTCCTAACATCGAATCACAAAATATTCAGTGATAATCATTTCATCTAAAAATAATATTCGATAAATTATTAGGAAAATCTGCAGATCCAGCTCAGGATCTTAGTCCAAATTTTCCACACCTGCTGCAGAGCAGGTATCATCCTCAGCTTTATTAATAATCCAGAGAGCGGCAGGTTAGTCCGACCACAGTAGCGGAACAGCTGTTGTGTGAATTTATGACAAGTCAAACCATAATTCCCGTCCGCGGGAGCGCACGTAGCTCCACGCTGCAGCGTCCTGTTCACAGAGCTGCTCATTCCAGGATCAAACTGACACAATGGAAATAACCACAAATATATGCCCTGTTATCAGGCAGAGGTGTGCATTTATGGACTTTTAGCATTTCTTGTAACGGTTGCTGTCTAAAGTTTGCAGTTTATAGCACAGTTATGACTGACTGTAAGCATCACAATATTCTAATTTATGATGTCTATATGTTTAATAAGTTTACCATCTTTGTTTATCTCAGTTAAAGACTGCAGTAGTTTTTGTTAAAGAAATAAAGACCCGCTGCTCCATCATCATTATGACTTTTTATTCTTTTTGGATAACAGTTGGAAACATGGAGTTTTCAAACTTTCACAAAGCAATTTCAGCTCATAACCTGTGACTATAATGTTTATCCTTCAGATTTACTTGATAATGTTCAATAGAATAAAATGAGACTGATTTTACTGTAAGCTGAGTCCCTTATAACAGCTGAAATTCATTTAAAGGAACATTACAACTGATAATATGCAGTTTTTTAATTGCCAAAAATTGTAATCATATTATTTCATCAGTTTCTTTCTTATTTTGTCTTCCATTAATTATCTGGAAACCTTTCAGATTTATCTGCTGTAACTAGTTTTAATTTTTTTTTTTTGGGGGGGGGGGGGGGCTCAGAGACAACAAAACTAAACAAAAAAAAATCTGACAGGTACCCCAGCTATGCAGCATTAACAGGGAGGAAACTGGAAAAACAAACAAACAAAATCATTAATGCTATCTGCTACAGGCTGGGGTACCTGTTGGTTGGTAGTGTTTTAATACATCATTGGCCCTCTGAGTGTGTGTGTGTGTGTGTGTGTGTGTGTGAGCATGCGCACATGTGTGTGCTCATGCTTGCATGTCCCTGTGCACATATGTGCCCATGTTTATACTCCTGTGAAGGCATGCATGTGCTCCCTTCCAAATTTATTTAACGTAGTGATCCCAACTCATCATAAGATTTTTATTTTCTTCCCCTTTACAATAAATAAATAAATTTAAAAAAAAGAATAAAATAAACAAAAATGAAAGCACCTTAGTGACAACCAGCATCCAGACCCCTAAACAAGGAAAAAGAGTATCAGAAACCAAATCAGTCAGTGTGGTGAGTCCAAACATCACGATACATGGTGGCAACAAAACCCAAGTGTCAGCAACCTGCATTAAAGGCCAAGAAGCAGTAGAAACCCCCGTGCCAGGGCAGAAACATGCAGGAAGGTCTACATCAGTGTCTAAGGGTCTCTACAAAGCCAGCAGAGGCTGAGAGCACAACCCTGTCCCACCCAGGCGGCACAGGCACCCAGAAAAGGAGCCCAAAGCACCACACGAGCCGAGAGACAGTGAACAGACCCAAGAACCCAGGAGGCACAGCAGCCAGGACAACCCAGATGCCCAGACTCAGCCCCAGCAGCACAGGACAACCCGGCCCACAGGATGGCCCCCCAAGCCCCCCACACCCACCGCCCCCACCACCCCCCGACAGAGCAAAGGGCGCTCACCCCACCCCAGAGAGCCAGTTACAGGGGCAGGGCATCAGGCCCGCAGGGCAGACAACAAGCCTGCACCACACGGGCACACGCGGCGAGGGGGGGAGGGGAGCAGACAAACGGAGAGACCATGGGGCAGGGGAGGGAAAGAGGAGGAGCCGCATAGCCCAGCCAGCAAGACCTATATACCCCAACCCATCCCCTAGCCTCACCGCCCCCAACACCCACATCACCCCCACCCCGCCCACAGATCCAAAAACGGAGCCCCTACGCTGTCGCCATGACACCCCCACCGCGACCAGCCACCCCTCCAGAGAGACACGGACAGGTCCACCAGGCCAGCATCCACCCCAGGGAACCCCAAAGGACCGGACCCCACCAGCACCAGGGAGGAGAGAGACAGCAGGGGAAAGGAAGAAGAGATGCAGGGGGCCGCAAGCACTGCTCCAAAAACCCCCCCCAAGGCTCCCCCCCGAAACCTAATCAGCCCACCTGCCACTCAACCCCTACCATAGTGTTAGTCACCCATACCATTCCTTTGAATATTAAATGAAATATTTTTATATATATTTTATTTATTTTTTTTATTTATTTTTTTTATTTATTTATATATTTTTTTAATGTCATGTATAATGTATGGAGTCTATGGATTTATAATTCAAATTTGTTCCCCTATTTCCCGACTGCGGAACTTATATAATTTATCATAAGTTATACATTTTCCAATTGCCTGATTGGAATTTCTTTATTTTTAAATGTGAGTCCCACCTACCCGTGTAAAGTGACTTGTGAGATGCATTAAAATGGAAGGCAGGTGGGGTATGGGAGAGTGAGGCAGGTGAGGGCCGATCCACATTCCTGAAGATGGCCCGACCCGCTATGTGGCCTCCCACTACCAATCCAGCCTGCTCCCAACACCTGTAGTGAGATATATAGTGCTCTACATAAATACAGTTATTATTATTAGTCTTATGTGTGTGTGCTAAGCTAGTGCTGTGCATTAAAAGAAGAGTGACAAGAGAAGCCAATCCGACCCAGGGGGAGAACAGAGGGGAAGGGCAGCGCCAACAATGCCCCCATCCATCCCCAACCCGACCCCCCCAATCCTACCCCCCCAGACCCGGTACCAGGGGAAGGCCCAGGTCCCTGCAGATCAGTGGCGGTGGCGGGGCAGGCCCAGAGGAACTGCCCAAGGATCCCCCAGAGAGGCAGAAATCACAGCGAGGAGACAGGGCCGAGAGCGCAACGGATTTTAAGAACTGATCAAGGGCGAGAAGGAAGCTAGAGACCGTCGAGAGGCGGAGCAACCAAGAAGAGGGACATGGGGCCATGGGAAGGAGACGCACCTTCAATTGTAAGTGGCCAGGCTTCACGTAAAGACACCACGGACAACCCCCTCAACCCTCTCCCAATCCCAGGAAAGGTCTCCCCATCGATCGTCCCCCCACCCCACCACACCCCACGAAGCCCAGGCTGCACAGCCCCGAGTCCACCCAGCAGGCCCAACCGCCCCACCCCCGACGGGCACCCCAGGCCAGAGGGAGCACCCCCCCACCCCCCAAGGGGCGCCAGAGGCGAGAGAGCAGGGGAGCCGGGAGGGCACCCAGGGAGTGGACCGCCCCGACCCCAGGGCCAGCCTAGGCACCCCGACAGGCCTGGCCCGGACCCCCCAGAGGTCCAGGCCTGAACAGGGCTCCACGGCCCCCACGGCCCCCACAGCGCCCAGAACCCCAATATCCAAGCGCCCATGCCCCCCAGGCAGAACGAGTCAACCATACAGCCCCCATCAGAACATAAGGGTACCCCATGAATCCTAAAGACTAAAAAGCCTAATTAACTCATGCTGGGACCCCTTGAGTGATCAGTTGCTGTTTGCAAACGGGGGGGGGGGGGCAACAAAAAGCTCTTGATCCTGTAGCTGCTGTAACTAGTTTTAAAAATGTATCTGCAGCAGTTACAACAATAAGGCTCAGCTTATCACAGTCTGCTGTGTGCCGTGATATTGTCTTTAGGACCCTGCTGCAGGAGGCAGGGGTGCCATCTTGAAGTGATCCTTAAAGTGATGCTCCAAAGCAGCACAAAGATCCAAAAAGCATCAGTCAGTCCTGCTAACAAGAGGATTCGCGTTTCAAACTTATCTTTCTGAGACTGACCACAGATCAGGATGTCACAGACAGCAGCTCTGGACCACAACTGCTGTAGGAAGAGGAAGGTGCAGACTCCGTCTCTGTGAGGAGTTCTGATGCAGATGTTCAGCAGCTGTTTGATGCTCAGTAGTTACATTTCCAAGACTTCAGTGAGGCTCCTGTTAAATATGATGTTTTGTTGTTCTGAATTTTTTTCCATGTCATCAATACACAAGACCACTCACAATACAGTCAGTTCCTATTAAGGCTCTAAAAATGGGGACTGTGTATCAAACTTTCCTCCTAACCAGGTAAAGCAACACTCTGTCAGTAGATCACTTACAGGCCTTTCCACTTTTGTTGGCACTTCTTTTTTCAAGTAAATCTGCCCCTAAATGTTTTAGCAGAATGGTGTTCATCCCTCCAAGACAGAAAAAAGAGAATCTATCCTGAGGAGCACTGAAGGTGATCTAGAGTCCCCTCACTTTACTGAGGCACTTTATTTTGGTTTTTACTTTAATTTATTAATTTGCATTTTATCTTTTGAATGCAGTTCATTTGTGTATCTGTTTGTGTGTCCTCACAGTTTCCCAGCATGCCCTGGCTGTGCTGGTGGAGGTGAATGAGGGGGCGGAGTCTGTCCTGCTGCCCTGTCAGTTCTCAGGTTTTATACCTGAGGAGCCCACAGTGATGTGGACTCGCAGTGATCTGGATCCCAAATCTGTCCACCTGCTCCGAGAAGGAGGAGATGATCTTAGAGGACAAAACCAGCGTTACAGGAGACGCACATCAGTGAGGTCTGATGCTCTGGACTCTGGAGACTTCAGCCTCACTCTGAGGAACCCACAACTGACTGACAGCAGCAGCTACACCTGCTCCATCAGTGCTGGAAGACAAGAACGGAGACTGAGAGACATCCAGCTGCAGGTCAAAGGTCAGCAACAAACCCCAACACCTGCTGTATTTACAGGTCATAGTCAGTACTGTAGACAAAGATCAGAGGTCAAAACATTTCCTAAATTGTTGTGACACACCTGATGAAATTAGCAGCAACATTTATGACAACCTCTGTGGAAACAGCAGAACAGGAGCAACAAAGCAGCAGAAAATCTGATCTTACTGCTTCAGTTTTTCTCCATGTGGAGGATCAGATTCACAGCATTCACTGTATACAGTGTAAAACATGGAGCTTACGAGGACTAATACGATCTGACATGAAACACCAACAGTGTGTTTTGACGTTGCACACACTCAGATTCTAAAAAGAGAGTTCCCACCATGATGAAGTGCTGCTCAGAAGAAACAGTCAATTCTTGGGTTTCTCTGGTTTCAGAGTTACTGCCTGACATTATAGTGACTGAAATGACTGATGCCATATGAATGAATAAAAATTTGTTTTAATATTGCCTCAATGCTGTGTAAAACATTACTGTAAACTTAAGTGTTGTTGAAATGGACACTGATTTTGAGGAAGCTCCGCCTCTGCCTTGATTTTTGCCCAGCAACAGCGCCCCTCCCCATCCAATCAGTCATACACTTGTAGAAAGTTTTAGATCAGCAAACAAGTTAGCAAGAGCAGCAGGATACTTAGAGGCTTGGTAAGAGACAAATATCACCAATGTAAGTGAATTTTAATGTAAATTAATGCTCTATTTTCCTTAAATTCCATAACAGGAGTTGTGGGGTTTGTTTGGAGAAGCAGGTAGAAAACGGGTTCTTCAAAGGTGGTGCAGACAGATGCTAATGCTAACAGCAGGTCCATTTAACCAATTAACCCAGGCACTAACACAGTCACAGACACACAACTCTACACCTGCACACTTATCAAATATTACTGGATTTTTGGGGCCAAGGCTCAGTAAGCCACAGACCCAGGCCCAGACACATACAAAACACAAACACACATAAAAGCCAGTCCTGCACTGATGTACACACAGACCATACATGGATATACCCTTCCTCATCAGACCCTGCATGAAGTGTGAGCGAGCGGGTACCAGCACAGAGCAATCAACAACCCGGGCAAGCAGCCGACCCGGCCAAGAACCGCTAGACAGGCCCCACCCCAGGCAGGGTGCAGGAAACAGGGGTGTGGAAAGACCCACACACCCTCTCTTCCCACTTGACGTGTTTGGGGTGATGTGTTGGGTGTATGTGCTGGTGTATGTGAAAGTATGCCATGGAAAGAATGTGTATGACTGTGTGAAAGCTGCGGTGCTATTAAAAATGGAGAGACAGATGTCACATGAGCACTGACCAACAGCGCTCATCCACACCCTCTAAATCTGCCTGGAGCTTTTTTTATAATCTAGATGTTATGGTAAATTTTTGTAATTTCATTTCACAGGCAATGGTGAGGTGCCTTTTTTTTTCAAAAATGTAAATATTGTAATTTACCTACTTTTTAATAAATAATATTTTGTTTTGAGGCAAAACCGGCAAAATCTTCAGTCTGTTGAAGGCCTTCACCTGCTGGTTTAAAACAAAACTGACCCCAAAAAAAGGTGGTTATTAGTTTTTGCAGTGTGCAGAGGTGTGTGTGCTCTTCTCGTGGAGCCTCAGCACACACACTTATGTGAATATATTTACAGTTGCTGGTTGATTTTTTATTTTTGGTCAGCAGTAACATCAAACTGTTTTAAAAAGATTTTAATAATTTCACTCTGAATATTATGATATCTGATTACTGGTTGCAGGACAGGGTCAGAGGTCAGGAATGTAGATCCTCAGCTGGGCTCCAGTTCCCATCAGTGTGGCTGCTGCTGCATCTACAGCTCATATTGTGGTTTATTGTCCTCTCAGACCAGCAGGTGGAGGTGAAGGTGGAGGAAGGCTCGGAGTCTGTCATCCTGCCCTGCAGAACAACACCTGACCTGCCCGAGGACACCAGGGTGGAGTGGACTCACTCTGAACCAGAACTCATGATGGTCCATGTGTATGCAAACAGAAGTGACCACCTTAACAAACAGGATAATCGTTACTGTGGCCGCACAAAGATGAATGAAGACCTGCTGAGAACTGGAGACCTCAGTCTGACCCTGAAACAGCCCACACAGAGAGACACAGGAGGATACATCTGCACCATCTACAGGGACAATGACATCCTGAGACAGAAATTAGTGCTGCAGGTCAGAGGTCAGTGTAACAGAATTCAGGTCAAAGTTGTAGATTAAGGTCAAAGTTCACAGGTTCCATGTGTTTCTTCACAGAACCTTTTCCATCCTGGGCCACAGCTCTCCTGATTTTCTTGGCTCTCCTGGTTGTTCTTGTAGTTTCTGGAGGTCTTTTATTTCATTTTCGATACTATTTGATGTCAGGTGAGTGTCTCCTACTGCACTACCCATAATGCCGATGGTTAACAGGTGTCCTCTGGTGGTATGTGTACAAACTGTTCTTCTGTGGTGGTAAACAGCAGGCTCCATGGAAACATGTGCTGACAGGAAGTGTTGCAGCAGCTTCAGTAAATGTTCCTCCTTGAGTTGTGCTCAGTCAGCCAGATGTGAGATCTTCATGTATCTACCTGACTAGTTACCAAAGAACGAGTCAGGAACACATCAGGAACAAACTGACACACAATCTGAGACTAGGAGGAGGGGGCAGGGAGGTCATGTGACCATCAGACCTGCTGCTGATGTCATCATGTTGTGCTTTGTTGTTCTTTCAGTTTACAGGGTGGAGGTGGACTCAGGGGTGGAGTCTGTCCAGCTGCCCTGCAAAACTATACTTCACCTGCCTGAAGATGCTAAAGTGGAGTGGAAGGACAGATATGACAGGAAGGTCCACGTGTATCAGGACGGCTCTGATCAGCCTGAGGAACAGCACGAGGATTACAGAGACCGAACGGAGATGAAAATGCCAAAAACTAGAGACTTGAGTCTGACCCTGAAATACACCAGTGACAGAGACAGAGACACAGACCCCTACACCTGCACCGTCTACAGCAAAGAGGGAATCATCCTAATGAGGAAACAAGTGCTTTTCAAAGTCAGAGGTCAGTGCTGTCACCGTCGTGATGATGGTGGATGAGTATCAGTCGGCCCATCCCTTCATTTAATGTATTTTAATTTATTTTCACAGCATGATTAATGTTTCTGATTGTTGTGTTTTTTGTTTGTTTGTTTGTTTGTTTGTTTCTCCCAACTGCTCTGGAAATTGCCACCTGGTGGAGGGGTTTGTGTGTCACCATCACTGGGGGTGAGGTCACTGCAGGGATCCGTCCTGAGTTCCTGAAGGCTCTGGATGTTGTAGGTCTGTCTTGTTTGAAACACCTCTGTCCTGTCGTGTGGAGATCTGGGGCAGGGCCACGGGATTGGTGGACTGGGATGGTGTTAGGTTCGGACCACCGTTGAATAAAGAAAGACACAGAAACCCGTAGTAGGTCTTTTTACCTGCAGGGAGAGTCTCAGTCAGCTAACACTCACGTGCCTCTGAAAGAGAGTCTGACTTCTTTCTTCCTGCCGGTGCTTTTATTTTAGCATCACGTAAGTGTGTGTGGGGGGTGTGTGTATGTGTGTGTGACGTCAGGAAACAGGCGTTACCTGCTTTCCTCACCTGGAGGGTCCGGGTGTGTGTGAGTATGTTTTGTGCTTACAATCTGATGGTCATGTGCATGTTTATGATGAACACATTGTGATACATAGAAAAACAGTTACATGTTTATCTATTCTAACAGATGGTGGTCCCCATCTTTAAAAAGGGGGGCCAGAGGGTCTGCTCCACCTACTGGGAGATCACACTCCTCAGCCTCCCCTGGGAAGGTCTAGGCCAGGTTGATGGAAAGGAGGGTCCATCCGTTAGTTGAACCTCAGATTCAAGAGGAGCAATGCAACAGGGTCAGGCCTGCAATGAAAGAGCTTCAAAGAGAGCAAACAAGGCTGTGGACATGTGACAGTAACACTGAATTCTTTAGGAAACAGTTAGCTCTGCTGCTGACTGGACAAACACCAAAGACAACACTGTCTCCGTTTAGTGGAGCAAAGGTACATATTTCAGACTGGAGCCAGTCAAAAATGTTTTCACTGCAAGTATTTCATGTCATCCAGTTAAAGAAAATTTGCTCAGTGCTGCTGGCATTATCTCCTCTCCTTTGAGAAAAGATGGTCCACTGTCTCCTGTGTCAAATGAGGTCATTTCCATAGTGTACTGACACTCTGTTCTTCAGCTCAGGGTTTCATAAAGTCAAAGTTTATCAGTTTCAGTTACATCATTAAACAAAACAAAATGTGGAAAATAGAGAATTCCAACAGCTGGGTGTTCAGATGACCTCGGAGTCTCTCTTTCTATCATTGTTTAGTCTCCATCAGTCACTGACCGTTGCCCAGACAGAGAGCGAGAACTCAGAGTTTCCGATGGCACCAACCTTGGTTCTGCATTTTATCCAACACCACTTTATTTTATATCTGAACAGACTTCTTAAACACAGAAATGTAAGAGCAAAGATTTTAACACATATATATGTTGGCATTTTCAAAACATGACCTCCAGCAGACTCCCTGCCACCAGCCAGGACTCATTTTATGAAAACTGATCTTATAACATTGTGGTTGTCAATTTTTGGCAGCAAGTTTAGACAGAGTTTGATAATGTCATATTTATAATATGTTTACCTACTTTCTATACTTTATTATGCATTAAAAACATTAGTCTTTTGTGTGTCAATGTTGTTCAGTGAAGTGGATTAGCATTTAAATTTAATCAGTCCAAAGTAGATTCTGCATATAAATTGGCCCACATGACAAACAGTGACATAAATCAGTTATTATCTAATAATTTGCCTCAGATTCATTAAAAAATGTGGATTGCACCCGTTCAGGGTCAAATCCAGTTCCAGTTGATGAAAATCTTCCTGTAAACGTAAAAGAAATGATCACTGGATCAGTGCATGATGTTCAAACCACAGCAGTCAGCACTTGTCCCTGGAGATGCATCCCTACACCTCTTTAGACACAGCTGTTCACATGTGGCCATCATCCTGGTTAGGTGCATAATGTCTCAGGTATGATCTCAGGTACCTGTGGAAAAAGTCCAGTGAAGAAAGTTCCAATTTTTCCCTGTCAATTAAACTCAGCTGAAGTCAGCAGCACCCCACCCGCACTATAGACCGTGTGAGTCTAGCACCGCTTTCCCCTCCTGAGTTGCCTGACGGTTTGCCAGAATAGCTTCGATGCTGTCTGAAAGTCTTTTTCCATAGCCTCACTGAACCTCCCACACCCAAGTTTTTGCTTCAGCCACTGCCTGAGACATGTTCCGCTTGGCCTGCCGATAACTGTCAACTGCCTCCAGCGTCTCACAGGCTAGAGATGCAGTGTTGACGCTGTCATTTTTAGCATCTACAGGGATGTTAAAATGACCCACTATAATTATTTTATCTGAACTGAGCACTAAATCAGATAAAAAGTCTCAGAAATCAGACAGAAACTCTAAGGAAATCAAACCAATCAAAACTCTGTCTGGGTCTTTGATTAATTACTAAGCTGGAACAAAAGAGTGCTGCTCCTCCTCCTCCTCTTTGGCCTGTCCTTAGAGGATTCTGACAGTTAGTGTGACTCCGGGGTGTTGATTCATTTAAACTAACATATTCATCCTGCTGTAACCAGGTTTCTGTGAGACATATGTTGATCAATTTTTAAGTCATTTAAAGGCTCAGCAGAATTTTCTCATTAACATCTGTAAGAAATCACTTGGTTGACTGAATGTATGAAGTTGAAGCAGCTGTGTTTCTGATCCACCACCTTCATGTTTCCTTCATATTTGAACCCCCCTGTAGATGCTGACAGGTAACCATGTCACACAGAGCTCAGCCTTTGAATCCAGCTGTGAGTTTTTATTTTCTATTAAATCTACTGCTTCAAATCCAGCTGTAGGCCTGTGTTTGTGAGCTCATTAACATCTGTTTATTATTGTAGGGTCTTTACCTAACAATATAAAATGCCTTGAAGTCCCTGTTTGTTGTTATTTGGCGCTATATAAATCAAATTGATTTTAATTGAATTATTTAGAGATCCGTGCTCCTTTGCCTAAAGGAACGGTTCTATCAGATTGTTCCAAATGTTCTCACATTGAGCTGTGATGAAGTGAGTGTGACAGAAACACTCAGACTGTGTTTCTCTGCTTCATCAAGTCCAATCTGCTCCTCACAGACTGAATAAAGTCCTGTCCCACTAACAGCAGCTCCAACAGTCTGTTCACTGCTTTCTTCCTGTCAGTCTTCATCTTTCTGCTGCGTCTCCTCTTCACACTGAACACTTTCTATCTAACAGTGAGCTCCCAGTGAAGCAGCAACATTCAGCCTGTTAGAATCAACACAAATGTCTCCATCCAAGCTCATGTTGTGCTTTGCTGTCCTCTCAGTCCCCCAGGTGGAGATGGATTCAAGGGTGGAGTCTGTCCAGCTGCCCTGCAAAACCACTGTTCACCTGCCTGAAGATGCGGACGTCACGTGGATGGACAGATACCACAGGAGGGTCCACGTGTATCAGAACAGCTCTGACCAGCCTGAAGAACAGCACCAGTTTTACAGAGGACGAACGAAGATGAATGAAGACCTGCTGAAAACTGGAGACCTCAGTCTGACCCTGAAATACCCCACAGATGGAGACACAAACACCTACACCTGCACCGTCTACAGCAGGGAGGGAAACATCCTGCTGAAGAGAACGATGGAGCTGAAAGTCAGAGGTCAGTGCTCTAGGTGCAGGTCAAAGGTCAGAGGTCATGTAGAGGTTTATTCTCTAGAAGCTTTTATTTTATTACCGGCAATAAGTCGGACTTGTTTCCTGTGGGTGTTGGACTTCGCCAGAATCACAGATTCCATAATTTTTATGGACAGAATTTCTAGGCATAGCCAAGTGGCAGAGGGCTTCCACCTTGGTGGCCTCAGAATCTTGTCTCTGCTGTTTGTGGATGATGGGGTCCTGTTGGCTTCATCAGGTGGTGGCCTCCAGCTTGCAGTGAAACGTTTCACAGCTGAGTGTGAAGAGGCTGGCATGAGAAATAGGATATCTAAGTATGAGACCATGGTACTCAGCCGGAAAAGGGTGGGGTGTCTGGCTTATGGACGAGTTGCTGCTCCAGTTTGAAGAGTTCAGGTATGTTGGGGTCTTATTCACGAGTGATGGGAGAAAGGAACTGGAGCTCGACAGACAGATCGGGGCTGCGTCTGCAGTGATGTGCACCGATCTGTCGTGGTGAAGAGGGAGCTGAGTGTGAAAGTTAAGCTGTCAATTTACCAGTCGATCTATATCCCTACCCTCACCTATAGTCATGAGCTTTGGGTAGTGACCAAAAGACTGAGATTGCAAATACAAAGCCGTGTTTCCATACGGAAAGAGTCGGCGCGGGTTACTCGACTCGCCGCGATTTAGAATCAGGTACACTTTGCAGGTCTCTTTTCCGTATTCACTCACCCGAGGTTCTGAGCGATCCGAGGCAGTACGAAAATGTGACGCGGAGTACAGCATGCCACTGATTGGCCAGGGAGTACCATCACTAGCGGAGTCATGAGACCGACTCCTTCACCAGAATCAAGCGTGCCATTTTGAAAACCCGCGCCAAGAAACTGGAGGCATGCAAAGCACAGGTTGAATCCCCAGACCGACAGTTTGCAGCGGTAGTTTGGCAACATGAGAGCCATCTGAAATGCTCACACAGCATACATACTATAACCCTATACTGCCGGGCGATCGCCGCTGAAGCACCCATTACCTGCCCCTACTAACCTAACAGCTGGTTAGCACAGAGCCTGAGGCGGCTGATCAAAGGGACTTTGATTTACAGTAATAACGCGACCGTTTGTCCTATCGGAAAAATTCAGTTTCTGAAAGCTGAAACTGCACTTCACAACCAACATAAGGTATTACTGTGGTGTTATTGCAGTAATTGTTGCTGTAAGTCCGCTAACGGCAGCACTTTTGAAGTACACTGAGCCGATTATGACATGTTGAGTCGCATACGAGTTACGTCATGAGACTACTGCCCGCGCTGCTATATCGACTCCACCCACACTGTAGTGGTCCTCAATTGCAATGGAAACACAACACGGCCGTGCTGAGTTGTGTTGACTGAGTCGACCCGCACCGAGTCGTTCCGTATGGAAACGCGGCTCAAGCGGCAGAAATGAACTTCCTCCGAAGGGTGGCTGGCCTCTCTCTTAGAGATAGGGTGAGGATTGCTGCCATTTGGGATGGGCTTAAAGTAGAGCTGCATCGAAAGAAGTCAGTTAAGGTGGTTTGGGCATCTGATTAGGATGCCTCTTGGGCGCCTCTTGAGTGAGGTGTTCCGGGCATGTCCTACCAGCAGGAGGCCCCAGGGCAGACCCAGGACATGCTGGTGAGATTATATCTCTCAGCTTGCCTGGGAACGCCTTAGTGTCCCTCCAGAAGAGCTGGTGGAGGTGGCTGGGGAGAGAGAGGTCTGGGCTTGTCTGCTTAGGCGTCTGCCCCCATGACCCGGCCCCTAATAAGCAGAAGAAAATGGATGGATGAATGGTATAACATCAAAGTATACACACTCTAAGGCAAAAACTGGTCCACCTCAAAGACAAACTCCCAAACACAAAATAAGCAACATCTTCTGATCATCATCATCTTCTCCAGAACACATGGCTGCAGGTCTGATATACAATTACAAAATCGATCACCTGTAACCTAAGGTGTCTTGGTGCCACGTGCACTTATGGACATCCTTATGTTTGAACATGGTGTTTGTCATGGACAAATTGTGGTTTGCACAGAAGTCTTATAACAAAATGCCATTTGGGTTCAGATCAGGCAGGCCGTTCCTCCCAGTCACGCCCCTCCAGGTCTCTTTGTCATTGCCCACGTGAGCATTGAAATGTCCCTGCAGGATGGTGAAGTCACTGGATGGCGCGCCCTCGAGATTTCCTCCCAGCGACTCCCAAAAGGGTAATTTGAACTGTCATTTGGCACATAAGTGCAAACAACAGTCAGGACAATGAGCTCCCAATGAAGCAACAACATTTGGCCTGTTCATTCAGGCAACACAAATGTCTCCATCCAAGCTCATGTTGTGCCTTGTTATCCTCTCAGTCCATCAGGTGGAGATGGATTCAGGGGTGGAGTCTGACCAGCTGCTCTGCAAAACCACAGTTCCCCTGCCTGAAGATGCTAAAGTGGAATGGATGGAAAAAAACAACAGGAGGGTCCACGTGTATCAGAACGGCTCTGACCAGCCTGAAGAACAGGACCAGTTTTACAGAGGCCGAACGAAGATGAACGAAGACCTGCTGAAAACTGGAGACCTCAGTCTGACCCTGAAATACCCCACAGATGGAGACACAAACACCTACACCTGCACCATCTACAGCAGGGAGGGAAACGTCCTGCTGAAGAGACAAATGGAGCTGAAAGTCAAAGGTCAGTGCTGTAGATACAGGTCAATTGTAGTTTGGATCAAATCAATAGTTTTGTTAGTTGAGTCCAAATCAGTCTAAATGTATAAATACCAAGAGTTTTAAAGCTGCTGAGATCATTCAAACACTTTGATCCATCATTTGGATGGTGTCAAAGGTCAGGGTGGAGCAGCCATAAATCTGAGGCTTTTATTGTGAAGTCCAACAGTAATGAGAGTGAAAATGATGTTTCCTGATCCAGAGGAGCCCATGGGGTCTTTGTGGCTGGATGCAAAGGTTTGTAGGTCTCCTTTTAAAGAGAAGCAGCTTGAAGCTCCAGAGGAGCTGTCTGCAGAAGAAGAAGCTGAGGCTGCTGGAGGACAGACAGGAAAAGGAAATCAGCTTTATAGGAATTCACAAACTCAGGAAATCACACTGAAATAATAAACTCAGCTGTAGATTGATGTTTTTCTTTGATTAAAATAGATTTATGGTCTATATACATAAAAAATAATGAAATTACAGGTGCTTCTCCCGTTGTGCAGATATAGAAGTATACAGAAACAGATTAGAATACAGTGTTCTAGCCAGCGGTTTAACGCCCGGTGCTGTGCCATGCTGAGGTTGTCTTGCACCGGGCTGGGAATTTCTCCGGTTCCCTGATCTATCATTACAATTATCAAGTGGGCCCACACCCCGCACAACTCCATGCATCGTATTTTCACAGCATCGTAACCAGACTAGAGGGATCCGCACTCCCGATCATCATCAAGTCACATGGTCCAGTCAGATTCAGGTGCCTTCAATGACCCATAAGACCAACCATTAATACAGACTGTTCTGTAATAAGTCACTGAATTAGCAAGCTGGCATGGCATTTAGCATGCCAGTGTGTGTTGCCTCCCCAACACACACACACACACACACACACACACACACACACACACACACACACACACACACACACACACACACACACACACACACACACACACACACTCAAAACATGCTGGGCTGAATTTTCTTTCTGGCTAGAAGTCTGGAAAAGGATAAATAAGATAAACACTTGATACTCATCTGTTTAAGTTATATTTACACAGCTAAGGATGAATATCACAGTAAATAAATACACTTATGAAAACTATAAGGATATGGATTTATATGATATTTATATGATATGGGTGGGAGGGATTGTTGAGAATGGCTGTGGACCTTCTCAGGCATGTGGAGCCAGCAATCTCCTTCAGGGAGGTCAAAGGGCAGCCGACAATTTTCTGGGCTGTTTATGATCCTGTGGAGAGCATGTCTGTCTGCAGCTGACCTCCCAGCATAGCTTTAATCATAATTCACTCATGAACAGTTTTCTGCAGCGTTCCTCTCAGTGTTTTTTGCAGCTCCATTCTTGTTTTTGATGGAATCATTATTGATCTATATAAGCTGTTTCTGCCTGAAGGAGGCACCACTCCATCACTTCATTCTGTGCACAAGAGTCACATGATGCTGTCACATGATGCTCCAATCAGACTTTGTACAGCTCATGTTGTGTTTGTTGTCCTCTCAGTCTCTGAGGTGGAGGTGGAGGAGGGGGCGGAGTCTGTCCAGCTGCCCTTCAAAACCTCAGAAAACCTGCCTGAAGATGCTAAAGTGGTGTGCTGGGACAGCTCATACAGGACAGTCTATATTTATCAGTACGGCTCTGACCACCCTGATGAACAGGACCAGTTCTACAGAGACAGAGTGAAGATGAATGAAGACCTGCTGAAAACTGGAGACCTCAGTTGGACCCTGAAACACCCTACAGAGAGAGACAGTGGGGCATACAGATGTGGAGTCTGGAATCATGGATACATCATCAGATATAAAACAGTGCTGCTGAAAGTCACAGGTTTGTGTGTGTGTGTGTGTGTGTGTGTGTGTGTGTGTGTGTGTGTGTGTGTGTGTGTGTGTGTGTGTGTGTGTGTGTCTGACTGTCTTGTGTCTCCTCTGCAGGGAGAGCTCAGGTCCAGGATCAAACAGGGATCATCAGGAACAGAAGCAGCTCCATTGATCCGACTCCTCTGATGGCTGATCAATCAGTTTGATCTGTTTGTTCTTTGATTACTGATCGGTACTGTTGTAGTAGCTTTTTGATGGTCTCGGTCTTGTCATGGACTCGGACCTTGCGGACTTGGGATTTTATTTCAAGACCAGTCGAGACCACAGCTCTGGAAATATCACTAAATTGCCAGAATATTTTCCAATTTATTTGTTAACATCTTTGCTTTTATTGGATGCAAATCGTACTGATTCAAATCCAACAAAGATTGCGCTCCTCTGTCTCTCAAAGGAGCGCACCTCGCAGACTCCGCCCCGGCTAGGTCGCTGCTATTATCGCTGCTTACACCTGTATCATTTCACCGCAGTTTGCAATCTACCACAGAGCACGGACAGTTTCATTCACAATGTGTACGTTTCACATTCACTATGGTCATGCGTATGCTGCATAAATCGAAATAACAACCGGCATGAACACGAAGAGAAGTAAGAGGGAAAATGAAGATCAAAGGAAAATTTCAGGCTTCAGATTCAACAAAAAAATCCCAGCATGAAAGGTAAATACCAACCTTCATGTATGTTGATACACAAACTAAAAATTTAATGCAAGTTTTAGGGCTGCAACGATTCTTGGAGTAACGCAATTTGATTATTAAAAATCCCCGACACAAATTTGTTGCTTTGAAGTTTCGTTTCAACTCTGCAGCTCAGGTGTCTCTGTGTAAGCGGAGCATTTCCTCCACATTAGTTCTCCATCGCTGTAACTGATTTCCGTCATTTAGAAAAAAAACAAACAAAAAAAGACCCTTTAACACGAGTGGATCGCTGAGATGTTTTTCCACGCCCCCACTTCTCTGTGCTGTGAGTGCGCGTGTTTGAATGTGTGCGCGTGTGTTGTGCAGAGGATGTCAGCTGTTATTTTTTCTGTATGTCAGCTGTAACCACCAGAACAGACCTATAACCACAGTGTACTGGGGAAAGGGGGGCTGCCATTAGCACTAGCAGCCCCCCACCCCCTTCAGTACAGAGGGGATCCGTCAAAATGTATTTTTTTATCTTTAGTCCCTGATTAGTGACTAAAAATAGAGCTGCAGCAGAAACGTAATTTGGAGGATGCCTGTGAATAAAAAGCATTACAGCATTGAGCTCATACAGCCCCCAGTTTTTCAACAAAAACACAGCAGCAGCTGTTTTACCGCAGTCTGTCTGCACACCCGCAGCAAGCGCAAAGAGGTGGAGCTGTTACTGAGAGGGTGAGCTCAGGTGGAGTGAAAGGAGCTCTTGTTCCTGTAACCACCTTAAAACCTTTACTGGGAAACAGCTGGAGGTCCTTCTTCAACCACCTGATCAGCAGCATGAAGAAAAGAGAACTTTGTAGCTGCTCCATACACCCTGTTTGTTTCACACAGAGAAACATCTGCAGTACGGAAGTTAAAATATGCTGATGAATTGTTAAAATGAAAAATTATTTCTTATCCAATTACTTGATTAATTGACAGAGTAATCAACTGAATACTTGATCACTAAAATAATTGATAGTTGCAGCCCTACTTGTATGCAGAAAGCCATAGTCAAACATTCGTTTTCAGCACCAGTAGAGCTATGAGAGGCCTTCAATAATAAAATTACTACAGTTCCCAGCAAGATGATGTCACTTCCTATTGTTGCATTAAAAACTGATATTCAAATGTAGGAAATGCTTTTAGCAGCTGATTGTTAAAAATCTGGATCATGTTTTTGTTGTGTATGTTTTTTATGTGATTTCTGCAAACACATTATTGGAAGGAGACGTCACTCTGGGACACATTAAATGCTTGATATATAAATGTAACTTTTCTGGATTATATGCAAAAATTATCATTCTATCGATCTAATAAGTCCTGATTTAGAGTTCTGCATTGATCCTTTGTGTATAACTGAAAATCCTCTCTGAACCTAACCTGACATGCACCTCGAGAAATCAGATCAGATTAAAATGGTTAAACTGGAAACATTAAAGCAGTTTTTCTATAAATCTCATTTCTCATTTTTATCCAGTAATGGCAGAAATAATTAAACATTTTTGGAGCATGAGACATTTTAATTAAAGAATGCAGATCGTGTCAGGAAAATGAATCCACTGAGTCCCTGTGGACCCCACACTGTAGTGGGCAGCACCATTTTCTGTGTTTGTAGCTGTAAGTAAAGTAAAGTAAAATTTTATTTATATAGCACCTCTCAAGACACAAATCACAAAGTGCTTCACAACAGTAGAACAAAAGTGGGGGGCGGGGGGGGCACCTAACCAAACTCAAGTCTAAAAAGATGAGTTTTTAGCTGCTTTTTAAAAGACACCATTGAATCCACAGCTGTCAAGCACAAAGGGAGAGAGTTTGAGATTCAGGGAGCTACTGCAGCAAAAGCTCTGACTCCTTTAGTTTTCAGCCTTGTGTGATGTAAGACCAGTAGGCCCTGATCACATGACCTCAGAGACCTGGTGGGGATGTATGGATGTAAAAGTTCACTGATGTAAGCTGGTGCTTGTGCATTAAGAGCTTTATAAGTCAGGACCAGAATCTTAAAGTTAATTTAATGGGGAGCCAGTGCAGCTGGATCAGTAACAGTGTGACATGAGAGTACCTGGAAGAACAACCTGAACAACCTGGAGACACTCCAGGGAGTTTTTACCATGACGAGTAAAGCAGGACTGCCTGTGCAGTGGGCTGTGTTGGTGGAGGGCCCTGCAGTCATGCACCACCCCAGAGTGTGAATCAGCTTTTTATGAGTTCAAACAAGCAATTTGAATGAAGTGTTTGAAATTACACACAAAACCTCAGAATGTCCTTATCTCGCTGAGAAAAGCCCGAAAAACGCACAAAACCTGCTCTCCTTCAAGGAGAGTGCTGAAAGAGGCAGAGAAACAGTTCAAATTCAAGCACCTTTTTCAGGATTTTCCAGCACATTAACACTGGGATACATATTTATACAAATACATACATGCTCAAAATTATTTCACATTTTATAATCACATTAAAAGGATGGCATTATGCAATAAGTCACTTGATAAAAAACAATAACTACTGATAGTTAATTTGGAAACTTCTCCAGATTTTGAGCAAATCTGGTTTAAAACAGCTCTGATGTTGCTGCCGCGGTGTAACTCGGTCTAACACAGTAACCTGAACCTTCCATCAAAGTGACCAATCACATTAGGCTCCACAGGCACTGCCCAGGAGGTCAAAAGTCAGAGCGTAGAATTCAGTTCTGTGGGCGGAAAGTTTCCTCACGAATACGTGAACCTGCAGCAATACGGGCGCACGGCAGACACTTGTGTGCATGATACTTCTTTGTGTGCGCAGCTGCTGAGCTCTACGCACGCGAGTTGTTGAATTTACTTGCGAGGAAGGAACACCTGCGCTCGCGAAATCACATTATTTGTTGGATCAGGGACACATCTAAATCCTGCAGGACACCGGCCCTCAAGGCCTGGAGTTGCCCACCCCTGGTCTACAGTGTTAGTGATGTCCTCCCCTGCGTCCCACAGGCTGACGGACCACAAGAAGAGTCGGATGGCTGGAATGAAACGATTGCGGTAGAAATAATTAGACGCGTGATACAACCACCTGTGATGATCGTAGTCCGGTCGGGTGTCTTGACATCCGCCACACCATATCTCTGCATGGTAGCTCTGCAGGACTTTAGATAATAGGCGTAGTGTGGCGAGCTTAAAGGCCTTTATGCTCCGTCAGCTCCTCATCAGGTAATTGTTGAGATGCAGGAGGTGGAGAAGAAGAAGTGGAGTTAGGCGAGGTCTGTACATGTGGTGGGGATGAGACACACGAACCCTCATTGCATGTATCAATGTCTGAAAAAAAGGGAACATCGGATTTATTATTATTTGTTTATGTAACCAAACATTTGTTGTAATACGCACAGACACACCATTTTTATTTTCTAGCAGTCTGACTGATTTTCGGGCTACACGTGTGAGAATGCCTAGAAGTCTTCCTAGCATGTGTAATATCATCAAAACAAAGACATTTTCTAATATACTCAAAATCTGAGCTGTCCACTGAATAAAAAGATTAACCTCTCAAATCTTTCCTTCTGGCTAGAAAAAACACACATCATTACTTTCACACCAGTAAATTGTATACACCTATCCACTATGGGTTTGCATTCTAATTTAAACTCAGTCTCTCAGCATCTCTTATTGTGCTCCGGTACATTGGGTTGCTCATCTGGTGGCGTACTTATGAAATCGGCGTTGGCTGCAAAAGAGCTGGAGGCTGACAAGTTGGGAAGCGGGTCGATGGCTGTCACAGCTCCTGTCTGAGTTTCAAAGGTCGGTGAAGATGCAGCAGTGATGGTGGCTGAAGAAATAAGCGTAGGCCATTTCCTTATGTCCCATCACACCTAAAACCACAACCCACTAGGACGAGACATGGCTGAGCATGTGCACGAGGACACCCACAACCAGCGCTCACGTAATGGGTGCTGATGCAGCATGTGCGGATGGTGGCTGGTACTGATGTTGCAGCAGGTGGGGGTAGTATTGGTCTGAAGTGCATCACATTACTACTTGCATCTTCAATGGACAGACACTCACAGAGAGGCATGGGAGGAAGAGGACGAGGACCACAGAGAAAACAACCATGTCCTCGTCCACAGGATGACCATGAGGGAAGCAGGATGAAGGGTCCAATCCAATCTGAGCAGATTCTCTGTGGCAGCATCATCAGGACATTCACTGTTCATGCTGTACACACAGTGTGCCACACTGCAGGTACTGTGATGTTCATTACAGTGCAGTGTCCACTGGCAGTATACCTTCATGCCCTCCCCTTTCCCAGGATTGACCAATGACCACATGCAGGTGGCAGGAGCTCCCTTTTCATGCATCATATGGGAGTCTCTGGGCAGTGAGGTGGTGATGTCACCCTCTGTGCAGCCATTGGTAACTGGGAGGGTCCTCCGCCATCATGCTAACTTGGGGCCATACAACACCGGACACCTCCTCACATTCCTGGGGGGTCTAGAGGATCACATAGCTGCATGTGAACAGCTGGATCAGCAGGCAGTGCCTCCTGTATACGTCATAGTTTGGGACAATGTGAACTCTCACTGTGCCGTCCAGATACGTGAGTGGTTCACCAACAACCAGCGCTACATGAACGGGTTCATCCACCTTACAGCCCCCTCCTCAGTCATGCAGAGGGGTTTTCTCTGCGTGGAGGTGGAAGGTGTTTTCTTCCTACACCAGGGAGAAAATACTGGAGGCGATGAAACAGGCATGTGACGATGTTACTGCAGAGTCCTGTCAAGGCTGGATTCAGCACAGAGGGGTTTCCCCCGTTGGATGTGACGTGGATGAGGTCCTCTGGCCAGACCACATACAAACATGATGGTGCAGACTGAATCTGTTGTAGACTGCTGTGCTTTTCATTTGTTTTGGTTTTTATTTCTTTTTTGTCTACATTCAGCACCATCATGTCTCTCTGTAGCAGTGTTTCACTGTCCACACCTGGAAAAAACACTTCCTGTTGACTACATGTCCTGGATGCTGCTGTGTCTTACATTATTTGATGTAGTGTGTAACAGACGGTCTCTGTGAATGGATTTATTACTTGTTGTGTGTGATCTGACCACAGTGTTTGGTTTTGCACACAGATCACTGATTTTTGCAGTGATGGTTTGATTTTGACAGGAAAGTCTGGGATTTGGGGGAATTAGCTGGAGTTTTTGGATTTGTGTTTAAGGTTTTGGGAAAATAATAAATGTGAGTTAGCAGTTCATAAATACTGTAATATGCATCTACAATGGACAGACACATACAGAGAGAAGGAAGAATATGTGTGAGAGGTGGTGGATGAGGAGGAAGAGGATGACCGAGAACGTCATCACGATGACATCATGATCGGATAACGTTTCCTCAGTCTATCAGGAAAGAGACACACTTTTCTTACGGTCACTTCTAAAGCATAGCCACTTAAATAATTTTTAGCTAGTGGACAATGAAGAGAGACAGGAAATTGAAATTAAAACTACTTTTAATGAAGTCCGATTTCACAGGGTAGTGGGAACCCTGAGTGTCCGGGATATTTTTCTGCTGCAGCCTAATAGAAAGCAACTTTCTAATGTCCTCATGTTCCTCAGCTGTCAGTGTTCTTTCTGGGCCCATGTAGCCTTGTTTCTCCTGTAAATAAGCTCAATCAGACGAGAGGACACCAATATGCAATGCAGGTTAAAAATAATCTTATTTTATTGTCACAAGTTGTGGATTTCTCACGCTTCCCGTATCTGTGGCGTTCCAAAGGGGAATTCAGGAAGCAGCTATTAATACCTAACAGGCTGTCAGTCACATCATGTCCTTCTTGTGACACTAATGAACCAAAACAAATCTGCAGCTGTTCTTGTCCTTTATTTTGATTTTCATTATTTGAATGTTGTTTTGAGTGTCGCACACTAGGGGGCGGTAAGAGGTGACAGTTTATATGGGTTAGGGAATAATGACGGTCCGGTGTGCTGCTGGCTGGAGAGAAGCACACAGTTTTATGACTGTCACATGTGGCCAGCATCTTTTAGTTGCATGCAAGTTGTTTGTGTCGAGCTATTAAGTCCTCATTTGTTATGGACACTAATATGAAATAGATGAGATGACCTTCACTGCATGGATGTCATGGATGGCGCTCATTTTTTAACCCACTGAGAAGAGTTAACCAAGCAATCACACAGCATAGCAGCCCCTCAGTACTGGCCTGTAAAGTGGTGGATCCAGTCACTACAGCTGTTTTAGAAAAAGATCTTTTTACTCTGCTTCAAGGAGCCAGACTTACTGCACACTCTAAAGTGCTCATCAGCAGCAGTTCTCCAGCTTTCTGAAGGTCTTTCAGAGTTCTTCTGTGGACTTCGGCTGCTTCATCACTCACTTTCATCCAGTTCTTTCTGTCTCTCACACACACAGACACACACAAACACTTTGACCTTTGACCTCAGTCATACCTGCCTCTTCAGATTCAGTCTGTTAGTTCAGCTTCTTCTCACATGACAGCCAAAACATTCAGAGCTATTTAAGTGAACTGAACCTTTAACTGTGCTCACATGTGGTAACCATGTTTGTTGAGCGTGTGGAAATCCAGCAGAGATCAGCTCTGAGGAGGTTCATGCTCCTCACAGTGTGACTGCTGAGTGCTCCAGTTCCACACAAAGCTCAGCTTTTGAGCTCAAGGCCGGTCACATGAGGATCATTTACAGCAGCTCACTGTGTGTGAGCATTACTTCATATACAGCAGATACACAATAACACATGCAGGAAGCTTCATTCTGTTTGTGTGTGTCAGTGTTTATAGGACTAGGTTGGTGATTGAAGCTTGAGCCTGTCACACACTCCTGTAATTTCAGGCTGTCTCCCTGTGGTCACAGTAAACACATCATGGTAAATGGACTAGTTCACATACAGCACGTTTACATTCACCCAAGCACTTCCATATCTATCTAAGTGCTTTTATTGTCTAACATTCATACTCCAACCCTTGCATCGGAGAGCAACTTGGGCAACTTAAGCATACTTTGGCAAGCAGCCTGGAGCAGCCAGGAATTGAACTGCCAACCTTCCAGTTAATAGGTGACCTACTCTACCTCCAGAGCTACAGCCACCCAAGGGTACACACTCCTGTTTGTCCTCAGTGTGTCTGCAGCACCTCTGCAGCTCTGTTGTCTCCAAAGGGACAACGATCATCTTCTTCAGGTCAGTTTCCTCACACTGACTGAGAGGACCTGCAGCTGCTCAGAGGCTTCAGTCTGCAGTCAGCAGTGATGTTAGAGTGTGGATGGAGCTGTCAGTGGACTGTTGTGATGGTGGATTGTGCCTCAGAAGCTGTTCAGTCCATCTAAACACTGGAGGTGGGGGTGCAACAATAAACAGATATACCTATACAGTATATTAGAATTTATTGGGTGCAATACAAATATTTGAACTTGAATGTGTACTGCACTGCATGTATGCAAAATGACCACACTGTACACAGTGGAGCGATTTGTCATCTGAATAATCGGTCTTGTGCTACAATGTGATTTCCAGTATTTGACAAAAAATGATTGCCGGTATTGTTGAAAATGAATTGCTGACCTATAATCTGTCAAGAATATCTTAATTGTTATCTCTCACGAATGATATCAGATCATTTTGAGTCATAAAGAACATTCCTGCAATCAGTTTCTGGCAACACCAGCCTCCAGTGTTTACAGATTAAATGGTGCAGTACTGGCCTTTCGTAGGGAGCGATGAGAGGGTGTGGACCATGGAGGCACTGTTCCCTCCATCTGAGAGGATAAAATGTCCTACAGGAGGGCAGCAGGACTGCTGTGCAGTGGGCTGTGGTGGGGGAGGATCCTGGGGTCATGCACTGACCCAGAGTGTGAATCAGCTTTTTGTGAGTTCAGACAAACGAGCCTGTTTTCAGCTTTGTGACATTTTCCACCCAAACTGTGCACACAGAGCAGCTAGAAGATCAAATGAATGATGGAAAAGTTTAGTTTTCTTTAATCAGTGAACCAGCAGAGAGACAATCTGAATGCAATCTTTATTAAGGCTTGTAAGTCAGAGCAGTCACAGGTAAACAACAACAAGGCTCAGCATGGCACTTCTGCTTAACAAGCTGTATGCTCTATAAAGAGGAAGTTCCTTCCTCCATGAACGAGTACATGATCAAATGAATGTATCCATACAATAATCCAAATAAGGACTTGTTTACAGCTTTCTAAGCCTTAGCTCTGCGTGACTTCTCCTTTCGAGTCAACAACAGGTCAATCAGACTGTAAAGAGTGTTAGTTTGAATAAAACATGATGAAATAACTGTGTTTCTGCAGGAGTTGGCTGAATGAGTGAGGCTGTGAGAGACAGACAGTCAGCCAGGTTCATTCATTCATGCTGGTACAGTTTGGGCATCGTTACAGACAACAGTAACCACAGAGTTATGAATTAAAGATGACTTTTGCTTCCAATCTCTTGCCCATGCGTTCAACGTCCTGATGGAAGGTAACATATACACGTAGACGCCACATTGGGCGGGTCGGCCTGTTGCTGTGATACGTCAGTGTGTCCCCCATATTGGATGATCTGCAAACTAATCCAAGTCACTGGACTGAACTGCATAAAGTGCCTTTTGTCTCATTCACACATTCAAATATGCACTAATATATACTGGGAAACTGACAGACGCCAAAAATAACGTAACTTTCTCTGATAATTATAAATGTTCAATAATCCACGTATGTTAGGGTGCAGCATCAAACCAGCGTCTGTATTTCTAATGTTTTTATGAGTGTTTACAGCTGCTGATGTTTGTAACTCTGTTACTGTGATGATAAATGTCTACAACAACCAGATCCTGACATGGAGATATAACATCTGCAGGTTTATGAATGTAAAAGCATTTTTATCACTTTAAGTATTGTTAATGACAATTTTTAAGACAAAAAAATAAACAAAGTTAACAAATTAAAATAAGAAACAGCAACAGACACTGATCTACTTCATTACAGTGACACTGTTTACTAAAATTATAGATCCTGGTTTTACTGCATACAATAAAATTTTATGATTGAAAAGTAAAACAAAACTGCAGCCAGTTCCAACCTTTGTAAAGTGCTTAATAGATTAAATGCATTATTATTATTACACAAACAAAAGGGGCCAAGGAGTACAAATACAAAAACACACTGATGAGCAGACAGCAGCAGACAAACAATTAGTCTTTGTTTGTATCCGAGTAGTTTGTTGAACAAATAATGTGCTTCAGTGAAATTATTAAGTGTCCCCTTTGCACAAAATCACCCCCTGTCACAGTTAAACAAGCACCCCTAACACAACACACACATTCATCAATCTTTATTTGTAAACTGAACGTGATATCATATTAGGTCATAATTTGTGCCTCTCAAAGAATGCAAAGATGCTTCAGAACAAAAGGTATTTTCTGCAAAACTAAGGTGTATCATTGAGGGGTGTTTGTGTAAACCTTTTTACTATTCTTTTATTTATAATAATACACTTGCGCTCTTTTATTTTGAAACTTTATTTCTGGTTTTTCTATATGCTGCACTTTGAAAATGAAGTAGGCAGGCTGTAGTCACACTGTGCTGAACTTTGTCTTGGTGAGTTTTAATGCAGAAAAGTATTCTAAACATGTAATTGCACTTTCCAGAAGCTAATCTGAAATATCTGTTATGTTAAGTTGATGGGTGCATGAGCTAGAGAGACCGTGTGGCTGTCCATTGCAGTGTCCTTATCAATACCTCATCTTGGTGAGCGAAGACCGTGTGCTTGCTGAAGAAAGCATGCTAGCGTCATGCTAAAATTAGCAGTGTGCTAGTGCTAAATCGTGGGTAGATTTCTTTCGGTTTAAAAGCCCTGAAAATGTTATTTCTGTTAAGATATGGTTTTACCAAATAAGAATTAAGTTCACAATAATATAAGGAAGCACTTTACATTTTTTTGTTGCACTAATTTCTTTAGTTGGATGTAATGTTTGTTGATGGTAAATGTATCTTTTTATGGGTTACCAGGAGAAAGTTACTGAACAAACGTAATGATGAACCCAGTAGCTCAGAGAGGGTTTTACTGACACACAGGAAGACTATAAAGGAGAATATTGGAGCTAAAAAGACTACATGCTCCTTGGTAAAGTGATAAATTAATTGTATTTCACGTCCCGATTTGAAAAGCTTAAAGAATTATTTAAGAATCAATTATTTAATTGATTAAAAAATACTAATCATAATTTCACAATTAAAAAGAATTTCATGTATTTGGTTTACATGGTTGGAAATAACTTCATGACTGCAAACAGACTGTTAGCAATTGGCAGTTTTCAATTATTTTTCTTTTCAAAATAAAGCGACTGAAGCTGAATCTTTGATTTAATTGAAGTAATTAAAAACAAGTCTGAAGGGATGTGAAACAGTCTTAAATCAAAGCTTATCTGTACTTTACTTGAGTATTTATTTTTCTGACTACTTTTTACTTTTACTCCCTACATTTTTACACAAGTATCTGTACTTTCTACTTCTTACATTTTCAAACAGACTCGATACTTTTAACATCTGAGAAAAGCTTTTATTCACAATAATTTGGTTGAACAGCAGCAGATTAGAATCAAGTAGAACAACCAAATGAATACGAACACATTCAGTGACAATACGAAACAGTTTGTGTTTCATTCAGTGGTCTTAGTCAGGTACGGCTTAACGAGCTGCACACAGAAACATGTTCCTGTAGCAGAGAATCTACAGCACATGCTGGAAATAAAAGACACAGTAAAAACGTGGCACTTCTATCTGATTTGAAACTGAAACTCTGAACACAACCTGATCCTGATCAAGTTGTGTGTTCAACATAAGTTACCATGGAGGTAAATAGATATACACTTCTATGACAGAAAACTTGGAGTTTAAGCTCATCACAACTCACTAATCCATAAATCTCACTTCATACTGTACAGCCCTCAGCTGATAGAAGAGTTGGATCAGTGGAGCGGCTTTTGTTCCAGATGTCCTCTGTTTGATCCTGGACCTGAACTCTCCCTGCAGAGGAAGCACAAGATAGTCACTCACAAACAAACAAACAAACAAACAAACAAATGAACAAACAAACAAACCTTTGACTTTGAGCAGCACTGTTTTCCCTCTCCAGATCATTCCATAGACGACACATCTGTATTCTCCACTGTCTCTCTCTGTGGGCTGTTTCAGGGTCAGACTGAGGTCTCCAGTTCTCAGCAGGTCTTCATTCATCGTTGTTTGGTCTCTGTAATCCTGGTGCTGTTTGTCAGGCTGGTCAGAGTCTTTCTTAGATACATGGACTGTCTTCTTTAGGTTATAGCGTACCCACTGCACTTCAGCATCTTCAGGCAGGTTTTCTGTGGTTTTGAAGGGCAGCTGGACAGACTCCGCCCCCTCCTCCACCTTCACCTGACAGTCTGAGAGGACAACAAACACAACATGAGCTGTACAAAGTGTGATTGGTGCTCACAGAGCAGCATCATGTGACTGATGCAATGGAGTGGTGCCTACTTCAGGCAGAAACAGCTCATGGAGATCAATAATGATTCCAGCAAAAACAGTGGAGCTGCAAACAAGGCCGAGAGGAACGCTGCAGGAAAATGTTCATGTGTGAATTCATAACTTCTTGGATTTATTGGAGCACTACAATCAGAGCTGCTTCTATTTCTTAAAGTCTACAAGTGCATTCAGCTCTGACACTATCACACCATGAAGGAGACGTGGAAACTCATCAGATCAGGACCAAACACAAACACACTGAGTTTTGACTTCATCAGCAGCTGCAGGTAAACTGCAACAACACTGTGACTCAGACAGTTTCTCTCATACTGCAGGGCTTCCTTCCTGCTGTCAGTCACGTATGGATCAACAGGTTGTGGATAGAAAGCAGATTTCTTCAGCAGAGGATCCATATCACATGAAGCATGTGGTTACTGTTGGCCATAACAATACACACACACACACACACACACACACACGCACACACACACACACACACACACACACACACACACACACACACACACACACACGCATGCACATAGAGCTTGAGCTTTTATTTTGAGTGTATAGTTTAGACCAATTTCAATATAAAATCAGTGATTCTCTCCTGTGGTTGTGCTGTTAGGAGAAGGGTGACGGGACAGCTACACACGTGTGTGTGTGTGTGTGTGTGTGTGTGTGTGTGTGTGTGTGTGTGTGTGTGTGTGTGTGTGTGTGTGTGTGTGTGTGTGATCTGGGAAAAGCTTTGCGGGTCTTCGTAGTTTTTGGATTGAATCTCATTTTTGCTCGTAATAAGATGAGGTGGTGTCAGCAAATCACCTGAACCAGTCAGGTGATTCAGTTCAGGAATGAAGCTGGTGCTGCTTCGGACGTCATATGTCATGTCATTTTTTTCGCCCTGAAGCTTCAAAGCAGTTGTTCTATGGAGCTTTAAGCCCAGGGTTTGAGACACGTATCGAAGCTTCAGTTTCACACTCTCATCACTGCTTTCAAGTGCACAGCAACAAACTGTTTGAACTGATCCAACTTTATTAACAGAGACAAAGATGTTTATCATCTGCTGTTTGTAACATCTGTAATGAGCACATGAACTGTATTAATACACTGTGAGTGAACTGAGAGCTACTGAAACAGTTGAACCTCTTCACTTATTGATGTGGATCTGTAAATGAAACTACAGACTGAGCTGCACAAATATAACATCTCTGCGGAGACAAACTGAGCTCGGACATCAGCAACTAAACCAGATATTTTAAAGGACTAGATGTTGCAGTCCCTAATGATTCAGCTCTGTTTATGAGTGGGTTGTGAATAGACCTCTGAGTTGGGTTGAGCTTGATGATGACCACTTACTGATGTTTACTCCAGCATGACACATCAATTGTGTACCCCAGCCTCATTGGGTGTTTCTGCCATTTATCACAGTACACCCCCAGCTGGGGCAGACCCACCACGAGTTCATCAGACCAGGGTTTGTGTCATCTGGGGTGGTCCTTTACCTCCCCGTGCTGTCTCCTTTCTTCTCAGCCACAGCCAGAGACTGCTTGTCTCCACAACTGTGGCCAGTTCTCTAATGGTCTTCCTCTGGCTCTGACTGCTGATTCTGACTTGCTTTAGAAGCCTTGCTGTGGAGCTACCAACAAAGCCCCTCCACTGGGCACATCTTCACCCTCCAGCCCTGTTCCTCTGCTCCAGCTGCCAAGCTGGCATAATGCAGCTTTGCCTTTTTGTGTGCTTCATCGATGGTATCTCCCCACGGGACCATCAGCTCAATGATGACAACAGCGGAAGGACCAGAGAACCTAATCTGGGTATAGGCTGGTAACAGCAATTCGTAAAGGGAAGGTGAATTTCTGGGTTAGGTCGACATGCATTTCCCAGTCTCTAGTGGCATCCAGTGGCCCTGTGTTTGAAGGTGAGGCATTGGTCTGCTGCTTGTCCCCTTCCCCGATGAAGGCTGTCTGTGGAAAGATAGGCTATGCAGCTGGTAGAGTCAGACTGACAGTAAAACCCACCAGGATGTGTTTGAGGGTTCTGACAGGACAACTAAGTGCAACATGATGACATCATCAACAGGTCTGATGGTCACATGACCTCCCTGTCCCCTCCTCCTAGTCTCAGATTGTGTGTCAGTTTGTTCCTGATGTGTTCCTGACTCGTTCTTTGGTAACTAGTCACAGCGTCCTGTAAAGAGCTGCAGACATGTTGATGAAGAGCAGAAGAACAGACACACTGAGCCTCCACAGTCTCACACACATCAGCACAGAAACCATGAAGATCTCATGTGTCTGCTCTGAACATCTGAAGCTCTCCACCACATGACTGAGCACAACTCAAGGAGGAACATTTACTGAAGCTGCTGCAACACTTCCTGTCAGCACATGTTTCCATGGCAGCCTGCTGTTTACCACCACAGAAGAAGAACAGCTGTGTGTCAGATCAGTGCAGTGAAGCACACACACTGTTTAGTAAAGTCATGTTGTGGAGCTGTTTCACTGATCAGTGACTGAGTCTGAAGGAGGAAGTTTCTCTTCAGCTCTCTGTATCAGCTGTTTGAACTCTGAACTCTTTCAGCTTCTGGAACAAGTTTGTGTGAGAGACAGACCCCAGAGGACACTTGCTAACCATCGGCATTATGGGTAATGTAGGAGGAGAGACTCACCTGGCATGAAATGGTGCCTAAAATGAAATAAAAGACCTCCAGAAACCAAAAGAAGAAGAACCAGGAGAACCAGGAGAGCTATGGCCCAGGAGGGAAATGGTTCTGTAGAGAAGCATAAGAAACAACACCATGACTTTTAAACTCTGACCCAAATCTGAAGACTGACCTCTGTCCATTAGCTACTTCTCTGACCTTTGACCTGCAGCACTACTTTGTGTCTCAGGATGTCTTTGTCCCTGTAGATGGTGCAGATGTATCCTCCTGTGTCTCTCTGTGTGGGCTGTTTTAGGGTCAGACTGAGGTCTCCAGTTCCCAGTAGGTCATTGTTCATCTTCGTTCGCTCTCTGTAAAGATCATCTTGCTTCTTAAGGTGGTCACTTCTATTAGAATACACATGGACCACCATGAGTTCTCTGTCAGAGCGAGTCCACTCCACCCTGGTGTCCTTGGGCAGGTCAGGTGTTGTTTTGCAGGGCAGGATGACAGACTCTGAGCCTTCCTCCACCTTCACCTCCACCTGCTGGTCTGAGAGGACAAGAAACCACAATATGGTTCGCGTCCCGGCCCGGTGCTGATTTGCCCGCGTGTCTTCCCCTGTATCTTTCCCCCATTTCCTGTCTCTCTCCGCTGTCAGAAAAAGCCACTGTGGCCAAAAATGGAAAAAAAAAAAAAACACAATATGAGCTGTGGAAGCAGCAGCAGTCACACTGAAGGTAACTGGAGCCCAGCTGAGGATCAACATTCCTGACCTCTGACCCTGTCCTGTAATCAGATATGATAATATTTGATGGATCTTTTGGATCGAATGGTTGTCATGGTCCTGGGCCTTTTGCCCAGCATTTTGTGTCTTGTTCTCTTAGGTCTGTTTTGTACTTCTGTCATTCCTCTTGTCTTGCATGTTTTATTCCCAGTGTTGTGATAAGTTTGCATGTCTGTTCTTGTGCTTACTTATTTCCTGTTATACTTTGTCAGGCTTTGTCTTTTATGCTCAGTGTTTAGTTTTACTTTTTGGTTCTGTCTATTGTGATTACTTGCACCTGTGCTCCCCACCTGTTGCCTGTTCCCTTGTTAATCCCTGTGTATATACTGTCTGTTTTGCCCTGGTCCTTTGTTGTCAGTGTTACCAGGCTGTGTGTCTCCCTGCTCCATTGTTTTGTGCTTAGTTCTGGCACCTGTCCAGCCTCAGTGTGTAGCTGTTCACGGTTTTCTGTCATGCTTCAATAAAGCCACATTTGGATTTCAGTTCTGTCTGAGGCCTTCATTTTGGGTCCACTTTGCCTGCCACACAGCTCCCCATGACAAAACAGCATGACCATTATATGGACCATTACAAGCAGACTCAGACTTGCATGAGCGGCAGTGGGCAGCTCTTCGTTTTGCGAGCGAGACGTTTGGATGGAATCTGTGGCTCGTCCCGGTTCCTGGGACACCTTCTCAGGGGCACACCGTGGGTGGTCCTGGTTGGGGAAAGGGACCTTGGAGTCATCGCTCACCCATGGGAGCCGATGAACTACAACGAGACTCTAGCGGCAGTTCTCACGACCTCCCCTTTCCAGGGGGAGCTAGGCATTCACTGCTGGTGCTCCACGCACAGACCGGAACCATCTGCCAGGCCCTTGTCTGCTGATGGTAGCCCTACTGTCTTTTCCCACACTGAGTACTCTGCTTCCTTGTTTAAATTCCCATTCCATTTGTGGAGCACCACAGACTAAATGCTTTATGTAGTTTTTCTGATTCAATGGACAATAAGACTGCAAACTGTTTTTGAGCCAGCCTCCACGAATGATTTTTCTAACCATGTTTAAATAACACACGCCTAAATAATACACTCTTCAAGTGCCAATGTAGAGCCAGAAAATCATGTCACCTCTTGTCTAGGTTTTAAACCTGAAATTTCAGATGTTTCATGGTCTATTTTCTCACCAGAGAAAACTAAGACTGTTAATGATGCTGTTGAGTTGGACTACTTTAAAATGGGCCAAAATACCAGCTACAGTGTGTGCAAAGCTGGTGAAGACTTACAGGAAATGTTTGACCTCTGTCATTGCCAACAAAGGCTTTGTTACAAAGTATTGAGTTGAACTTTTGTTATTGAACAAATACTTATTTTCCACCATGATTAAGAAATTCTTTAAAAATCCTACAGTGTGATTTCCTGGATTTTGTTTTTCTCATTTTGCCTCTCATACTTCAAGTGTACCTATGATGGGAATCACAGACCTCTCATCTTTCTATGTCGGAGAACTTGCACAATCAGCGGCTGACTAAATACTTTTTTGTCCCACTGTATCTACTGATTGGATGGGGGGATGATGGGAAAAAGAGAGAAAAGAGAGCACAGAGAAAAACACAAGCTATAGATGAGAGAATAAAAGCAGGAACAAAAAAGACACAACGTAAAGAGTCATTTTTAAATCTCATTTAAAAACAAATTTTTATTCCCTGACCTTTGACCCAGTGTGAGACTTTGACTGAAATCTTAAGAAAAAAATTTTTTTAATACTTCTTTATTTCTTTTTTTAAATTTAACTCTTACACCTTTGTTTTTTTTCGGTATCTCTTTGCCTTTTGGCCTTTCTTGTTTTTTTTTCCATTTGTTATTGTATAGCATTTTGGTCAGCCCTGTTGTTTTTAAAAGTGCTTTATAAATAAAGGGAAATGGTATAGTAATAAAAACAGTTAATCGCATCCAGCAGTGGTTCATAAAAACATGGGGAGTGAAAAGAGCTCATGCATCATGGGAAGCCCAGCAGCCTGAGCCCGCAACATAACTCAGGAATGGTTCAGGGACATCTGATCCATTTATTGTATCACCATGCCATTACATGAGACACACTATAAGTCACATCTCATACTGATACTGACATGGACATATAAGACAGTGGTTCCTAACCTGAAACTAAATGAATGAAACTTCTGTTTCCAGGGTTCTAGCCAGCGGTTGATCGCCCGGCACTGCGCCAAGCTGAGGTCGTCTTGCCCCCGGGCTGAGAATTTCAGCAGTTTGCTTTTGGAACTCTTCTATCGCTGCAATTAGCAAGTGGGTGTGCATCCTGCACATTCCACCCCGTTGCCGATAACAGACTAATTTTTTTTTTCTCTGGGTGGATCACTGCACTATGGTATTATTTAATCGCAATTGGCAATCGACCACCAGACATGGCCTGTTTTGTTCACAATGTGCACATGCCATCTCGTGACAGTCCTGTTCACGTTTGATTTTGCAGGGCAAAATAAGTACCAGCGTGAAACCGAGGGGGAAGTAGAGGAAAACAGGAGCTCAAAGGACAATTTTGGACTTCCTATTAAATACAAAATCCCAGGAACTTGTCTTGTTTCTTGTCTTCGTAGACTCACAAGGATAACTTACTGGTGTGTTACTTAAGGAATGTTTATTAACAATAGATGCAGATAAACATGTACAATATTTTCAGAGCATCATAACACAGGTTTAGAGGGGTCCACACTCCCTATTGTAATCAAATCACATGGTCCAATCAGATTCAGGTGCTTTCAATGGACCCGTGGGACCAACCATTATTAGAGAATATTACATACATAATATCTAACTGTTCACCGTCACTGAATTAGCAAGCTGGCAGGGCATTTAGCAAGCTAATGCTAATCAGCCCCCCAAACAGATGCACACTGGGCTGAATTTTTTTTCTGGCTAGACTCCTGGCTTCTATTTCTAAAAGCTCTGGATCTGTCCTGAGTTAGGAGAGTTTGCTGAATCTGAGTTTGTGTAACATCAACACACTTTGTGCTGTTGCTCTGTGGCAGCTTCTTTTAGGCACAGTCAGTTACATGTGTTACTGTGTGTACAGAGGTCAAATGTTCTGAATCTGATCCTCCTCATTTAGGAAATACTTCAGAAGTGGAAGCAGGAAGATCCCAGTTTCTCCTGCTTTGATGTTTCCATTGTGGTTTTCATCAGGTATGTTAACACAGATTAGGTTTAACCTCTGACCTTTGTCTACAGTACTGACTTTTCAACTGTAAATACAGCAGGTGTTGGGGTTTGTTGCTGACCTTTGACCTGCAGCTGGATGTCTGTCAGTCTCTTTTCTCGTCTTCCATCACTGATGGAGCAGGTGTAGCTGCCGCTGTCAGTCAGCTGTGGTTTCCTCAGAGTGAGGCTGAAGTCTCCAGAGTCCAGAGCATCAGACCTCACTGATGTGCGTCTCCTGTAACGCTGGTTTTGTCCTCTAAGATCATCTCCTCCTTCTCGGAGCAGGTGGACAGATTTGGGATCCAGATCACTGCGAGTCCACATCACTGTGGGCTCCTCAGGTATAAAACCTGAGAACTGACAGGGCAGCAGGACAGACTCCGCCCCCTCATTCACCTCCACCAGCACAGCCAGGGCATGCTGGGAAACTGTGAGGACACACAAACAGAAACACAGTCATGTTTAAACTGAGTGAAAGGCTGCACTCTGTTAGACAGCTTAAAGTATTCTTTAAGCTGTCTAACAGAGTGAAAGGCTGCACTCTGTTAGACAGCTTAAAGAATACTTTGATGAGTATTCTGTCCTTCAATGAGTTTCCATCTTCAAAGCTACACAAACTTTTCCAATAAAAGAAAGGTGTAACTTTTCTTGGCTTTATTAAAATCAAATTACCTGATGCAATATAATTGTGTCACTAAAATATCTTCACAATTATAACACAAAAATAGTACTATGCACACAAATTGTGAATTTCTATTGTGCTTCTGGTACAAGAACAACCATTTCTGGAGGAGGTCTCAGATAAACTTTACAACACCATCACTGCTTTGTTTCAGCTCTGCTGACTTTGTGTCACTGCTAAGAGATATCGTCCCCTTAGAATTATAAGGTTCTATCTGACATTTTTGACGAAGTTGACTTATTGTCATATTCTTAATCAATAATATGTAAGAGATTTTTTTTTAAATTATATACAACTTTGGCCATTTTACTCACAAAACAAAAAGGTTCTATCTGCAAAATCAAGCTTTAACTTGGTATTATAAGGTTCTATTATTTAATATCTCAAAACGGGTCAGAATGCAGATAGTGTCACGGCTGGGTGCAGGCAAGGCAGGGAGGACTCCAGTGCAGGACATGGCGAGAGCAAGGTTAGAGAGACGATTTATTGATTATAATTTCAATAAATACAAAACAGCAAACTAGGAACTAGACACTCAAAATCTAGAGGAAAAACTGACGAGGACCCAAACACTGAACTAAACAACACTGAGACATAAATACACAGATGGAACAAGGGGGAGTGGAAAACAGCTGAGCACAACAGGTGAAAAGAATAAGACTAATAACACAGGAAGTAAAACATAACAGAAAACACAGGGAACACTGGACTACCAAAATAAACCAGGAAATACTAAACATAACAGATGCAGACCTAACACCGAAAACTTGACAAAGGCAATATTACAAAATGAAACAACAAAGGAAACCAAACCACACACTCAAACAAAAAACAGAGAAACCAAAAAAAAAACACCAAGAAAACAGCCTGAAAAGTACAACAAAAGAAAGCTACACAAAAGAACTCAAAACGTCATAACAGATAGAAACTTATAATTCTAAGGGGACGATATGTTAGCAATACAAGCCATTTCTGTGTTTGGGTATCTGTGCCATTTGTCTTCTCATCTATTTTCTTTTACTCTAGAAGACGACTCACTTTTCTAAAAACCTTTGTGTGCTACATTTCATGGAAGTATCTGAATGACGTGGTGCAATGTGGTGTTCTTCAGGGATAATTAGTGGATGTTATTCTTCTTGTCAGACTTACTAGTACCCTTAATTCCTATAGTATGCTCTGTAATAAAATGTTATGGTCAGCAGTATCAAAGCTGCACTGAGGTCCAACAGGACAAGCACAGAGATGAGTCCACTGTCAGAGGCTGTAAGAAGATCATTTGTAACCTTCACTAATGCTGTTTCTGTACTGTGATGAATTCTGAAACCTGACTGAAGCTCTTCAAATAAACCGTTCCTCTGCAGATGATCAGTTAGCTGTTTTACAACTACTCTTTCAAGAATCTTTGAGAGAAAAGGAAGGTTGGAGATTGGCCTATAATTAGCTAAGACAGCTGGGTCAGTGATGGCTTTTTAAGTAGAGGTTTAATTACAGCCACCTTGAAGGCCTGTGGTACACAGTGTTAATTTTGTTGATGAGATATTTTCGTCATAGTTTTCATCGACGAACCTTTTTTTCATGACGATAACGAGACGATAACTAAATAAAAACTACCTAAAATGACGAAAACGATAATTAAATTAATTGACACTTTCGTCAACGAATGAAAACGAGACAAAAATGCTTGGCGGGGACGAAATCCAATCAGAACTTATTTAATTTTGTGAAAGGGCGGGACAAGTTAGGAAAACATCCAATCAAGCACAGAGTTGCACAAATTTGCTCTAAACCTGGGAAGACCAAACTAGCCTGTGATTGGTCGTTCCTTCCGATAGAACTAAGTGATGTAAACAATGTCAGCAGGGAGAAAGAGAAGAGCCGATGTTTGGACACATTTGTCCTTTGATGTTGTGACAAAGAAAACGATGTGTAAACCATGTGGGGCGACTATCTCGGGTAAAAACACGACAAATCTTAAACGACATCTGCAAACCAGTCACCCAGATCTCCATGCAAAGGTCAGCATTTTAATGTCATGCAGGGTAAAGTGTTTTTCCCAGTTTGTGTTTAGAGAAAATCTCCACCCCGCGGTGGATCAGCCTTTATAATCTTAGTCCTGAACACTGCCCTGTACCTTTCAGAGCGTCCTGCTGTAAAACGCTCCTATTATCTCAGTAAGGTGGTGTTAATGATCAGGTGTGTGGGAAGCAGGTGAAACGCTAATGTTAATATTATTAATAATATTCCATAACTTTAATAAATGTTTAATTTTGTGTGTATAATGACTAATTCAAGGGAAGTGAAGAAAAACCATTTACATTTTACACCCTTTATATTTTAGTCGACTAAATCGACTGTAGATTTAGTCGACTATATTCTTACAATAATTTTGTCAACTAAAACTAAAACTATTCAGATGACCAAATTATGACTAAAACTAAATTACATCTTCATCAAAAGACTATGACTAAAATCAAAATTTGCTGTCAAAATTAACACTAATGGTACATAGCCAACTAATAAAGACAGACTGATCATTTTTAAGGTTGAAGCATCAATAATTGGAAAGACTTCATTGAACAGTCTAGTAGGAATGGGATCTAATAAAGATCAACTGGAGCAAAAGAGTCTAAACAAATACCAGCAGTGCTGAAAGCAGCCGAACATGAAGATAAATCTTTGAGATGGTTATGAATAATTTTTTCTCTAATATCTAAAATTGTATTTGTAAAGAAATCCATGAAGTCACTACTAGTTAAAGTGAAAGGAATACTCGGCTCTACAGAGCTCTGACTCTTTGTCAGCCTGGCTACAGTGCTGAAAACAAACCTGGGGTTGTTCTTATTTTCTTCAATTAATGATGAGTAGTAAGATGTCCTAGCTTTACGGAAGGCTTTTTTATAGAGCAACAAACTCTTTTTCCAGGCTAAATGAGCATCTTCTAATTTAGTGCCATTCCCTCTCCAGCTTACGTTTAGGTAGCTGCTCTGCGCTGTGTTGGCACTGAAGAGCATAATAATGAAGGAATCAGATCCTTAAACTTAGTTACAGCACTTTCAGAAAGACTTCTAGTGTAATAAAACTTATTCCCCACTGCGGTGTAATCCATTAAAGTAAATGTAAATGTTACTAAGAAATGATCAGACAGGAGGGGGCTTTCAGGGAATACTGTTAAGTCTTCAGTTTCTATGCCATATGTCAGGACAAGATCCAGAGTATGATTGAAGTGGTGGGTGGGTTCCTTTACATTTTGAGAGAAGCCAATTGAATCTAATAATAGCTTAAATGCAGTGTTGAGGCTGTCATTTTCAAATCACCCACTATAATTACTGATATTATGAAAGGATAAGAAAACTAGTTTCACTCTTTTCTTAGGCACTGAGACACCAGATGTGGCTCTTTAATTGCTGTCTGTAGGTTATTATACAGAAATGATCTGAGTTTTTGGAAGCAGCTCAGATCTGCTTCTCAGAATGTGAGGACAAACCAATTTTGAGCAGATTTAGGAGGCATAGAGGGAGCAGCCACATTGATCAGAGTCAGAGAAGATAGTTTAGGGTGTAGAGAAACAGGGTTCCTGATGATGCCACAGGTGGAGTGGCTGGAATGGCACTCAGGAGAAGAGTCAGATGACTCAGGCTGATCTTGATCAGGGTTAGCTTTGAACACATCACAAACAGAATCAGACATGATCAAAAGCACAAGAAAAGATAGGAGTGTATACATCACTGTTTACACCACTGTTTAATCACTGTATACACCACTGCATACATCACTGTTTACACCACTGTATACACCACTGTTTACACTACTGTATACACCACTGTTTACACTACCGTATACATCATTGCATACATCACTGTATACACCACTGTTTACACCACTGTATACACCACTGTTTACACCACTGTTTACACCACTGCATACATCACTGTATACACCAGTGTTTACACCACTGTATACACCACTGTTTACACCACTGTATAAATGAGAGACTGAAAGGGGGAGCAGTGAAATTTAAAATATGCAAAGTGGATGAAGAAGGCTTAGACCAGAGCACTGAGGTCAGCATTGAGTTTGACAGCATGGGAAAGAGGAAGTGATGTAAATAATAGACCAGGACCTGAAGACTCAGGAAAGCAGACAGATGAGAGATTACTGATCTTCATTACTGAATTGAATCATAAGCTTCATTTATAACTGTATAACTGGATCTGCTGATGACAGAGAAACACCAAACAACACCTGCTGTTCTGCTGAAATATTTCTTCTAGAATTTTTTTAACAGTTTGTAGTTTTATAAGTTTGTATCTTTGATTATGTAAAAGTCTTCTACGGGTCTGGAGCCTGGGTTCAGGTCTACAGCCTGGTGAGGCCACTCCAGGACCTTGAAATGCTTCTTATAGAGCTACTCCTGGCTGTGTGTTCGGGTCATTGTCATGCTGGTCAACAGGTCTGTGAGAGCCAAAATTCTTGCTGGTTGGTAGGTGATCAAATACTTATTTCATGCAATGAAATGCACATGAATTATTCAAAAATCATACAATATGATTTTCTTGATTTTTTTTAGATTCTTCCTCTCACAGTTGAAGTGTACCTATAATAAAAATTACAGAGCTCTCCATTCTTTGTAAACTGAACCTGTCAGTCACAGAGGTCGTGGTGTCACTGCTTTGAAAGTGACCAATCACACGAGGACCCTTCTTCCTTTGGGCTCCTCCCTACAAACTGTCAAAAGTCAGATTGATTTCAGCACAGAGAGCAGAGCTGATAAAAACATGTGAGTGAGTGAGTGATTGTACAGTCAAATAAAAGGTTGGATGCCACAATAGCAAACATAAAACTCACAGTACTATACAGTGGGCAGAGAATGATGAAGGGGTCCCTTAAATCCAGGGGATTCTTGGTTCAGTGGGACCATAAAGGCTGTGATGCACAGAGTGGAAACCACAGCTATGCTACCAAGTGTTACCTCACTGAGGTGTGGTGAGACAGACTGTGTCAGCTCTGAACAAGAATGATTTTTACAGCTATTATACATAATTCATTTTTTTGTAATATTTATTAAACTTTTAAAACCTTAAACAATTATTGACAGCAAAATTAAATGCAATAGCCAAAATAAAAGACTTTTTGTGTAATTCAGTCTCTGTGGTCTCACTGTCATTGCCCGCGTGAACGTTGAAGTCTCCCAGCAGGATGATGGCATCACTGGATGGATTCACCGGTGAAAACTTCAACATAGAGGCAGCTAGCTGAGGGGATACAAGGATGCCTGTCCCAGCTCACACCGAGGGCAACTCCAGACTGGAACAGAGTCCTACTCTGCTCCAGGAGACTGGTTCCAGAGCCCAGGCCGTATGTTGACGTGAGCCTGACTATATCTAGCCGGTATCTCCCAACCTCACGCACTAGCTCGGGCTCCTTCCCCACCAGAGGGGTGACATTCCATGTCCCAATAGTCTCGATAGATAGAGATCTCTCTGCCAGGACCTCCACCCTTGGCCGCCACTTGACACACACTGCACCCGACTCCTACAACCCCTCCTGTGGGTGGCGGGCCTATATCTTCTCTTCGGGAATCAAATTAGTCCTGTTCACAGGTGGAATTGGCAACGATTAGCTCAAAGGCAAAATAAAACTGACCAAGTTCAATAAGAGTCCTGAAGTAAGGAGGAAAATCACCTTCATCATCATCAGACTCTATAACAGGACACAGAGTGGACCAGGTGATGGGTGAAAGAATCATCTGCAAAGACAGAGACTGGTCTCAGGACAAATTCATATGTGGGTATGACAAATGAAGGAGGCACTGCTTTTGATGGATGATTCACATATTCAAAATAATGTTACATTCCTGCAGTGTGAGCTCAGCTTCTTTCTCACAAAGGAAAAGCAGATGGACCTCCTCTCAATGGGACATCGGGAGCTAGATTCCCGTCTCCTTCATCCTCGTTCTCAACTGTTTCACTTGTTTTACTGATCACACAGGAACCTGTGTAAAGCAGCATGAAGAGTCAGGAAAGAAAAATTTGGTTTGTATTGTGTAAACCTCAGTTTTATAACACAGCACAGAGGTGCATGCTGAAGGGCTAAAATCTGCACAGAGGATGGAGGATTCAGGGGTAAAGGGGGACAAACAGCAAAGAATAACTGAATCTCACCTTCCTCTGATGAACCTGCTGATGTGCTTCCTGCTGCTGCATCATCATGGGCAGCAGGGAGAAGATCAACATCACTTAAAGTCACTCTTTGAGGAAAAGTTTACTCTGCAGAAACTTCTCCAGACTGTGAGAAGATGAAGGTCTCTGCTGATGGGACCAGAAGCCAAAGCCCAGCTGTGGAACGTGTCCCTCATCTGGACACAACAACAAATATTGTTAAAGCGGGTCTCTCTCAAACAGCTCCCAGGTCTATACGCTAACTTAGACTTAAAATGTTCTGTGTTTCAGTAGAACTACAAATACATGCAAACTATGATCCTACCTTTGCTCTTCCTCTGACAGTGATCACTGCATTGAGGGAGCTGAAGGGTTGAAGTCTCTGAGCCATGAAGCTGAATATAGATAAACATGACAAACTCAGTACTGTCATTTGGACCCTGATACCTTTGTAAGATAGCTCTGGATAGTAGTGATGTTTCACACTGCATGTTTTACTGTCCTAACATCAATGATCTACAGTAACAGTTCACCTGGTTCACATCACAGTTCACAGGTTACTGACAGTAACACAACAGATGTGACCTTGAGCACAGTTTGGATGAAGGACAATCAGCTGATCACTGTGTGATCACCAAAATCTGACCAATAGTCAAAGAGGAGTCATTCTTGGTATTGGCAGAAACTTCCACACTGTTCTCCATGATCATCTCCACTCATTCACACAGCTTTAACTATAAGAACATATAATAACTCTAAAAAGTAGCTCAATCCTAACAAAGCAGGTTCTTCAAACACTCTGAACTTACACCTTGTAATCATTTTCCAGTCTCTACATCTAGTCTGGGAACTACCTGGATAGTTAGAGGAAATGGGTGTAAGCCTGGTGCTGCTCTTAGGACACGGGCTTCTTTAACCCTGCTTTTCTTAATTTAATTAGCAATAATACTTCACTTAACTCAGTGATACTCCTCTTAAATAATAAATACTTACAGCAAGAACTCCAGGATCCATGTAGTCAGCAGCACGACCTGCACTGAGCAGCCTGCTGTGGTTGAAGTCACTGGGCTCTATGGACAGGTGGTACCTGAGCTGTACAGGTACTGAGGCAAAGGCCCAGCAGAGCGGTACGCAGCCCGGATTTATGACAGGTGGTCTAATTCATTAGTTAAGAGCTCTATAAAAAACAAAACTTATAAAGCTTTTGAGCTCATTTTTAAAAATCACTTTGTCCTCTGACACTGATGTGACAATTTTACTGTGAACTTAACAAAGTATCATTTTCACTATTATTAAGTATCAAGGAGCCTGTGGGGTCTTTATGGCTGACAGTTTTTATTGTTCTGTCTTAAATATGAATAAAACAGTCAAATTCCACTCAGAGGTGGGCTGATACACTTTACATGAAACGTGCTCAAAACCAAGTAAATAAAAATCTTTGATTTCATCTCCCCTGCATGTTAGTCTCGTCTGTCTTCTTGGATGGCTGATGTATTATACATACAACGTGATTTCGTTGTATGTATAATGATTAATTTTGTTGTATGTATGATGACAATAAAGTTTTCTTGTCTTTTCTTGAAAAGTTCTTTGTATGATCTTAGTACCAAACTCAAAGCTGATACAGATAAAAATCTGTTTACATTCAAAATTGTTGCAAATGTCAGCTGAAGAAATGTTGTTTATTGAACTCATTAATGTTGTTTAAAGCTCCAGAATTATATGTTACATTTATACAATGTTATTGTTGTTTATGTCAGACACTTTGTAACCATTGCAGCATTATAATCTCCATAAATGGTGGATTAAGAGTAACTGGGACATAAGTGACAGCATTTATACAGAACTGAATGTAAATGAGCTGAGCCCTGCCCGTACTCTGTTCTCCCTGTTTTTACAAAATTTAATAACCAAAGTAAAACAAGAATATTCATATTTATGGTTCACTGAATGGAATGAAGTGACAAAATGAAATAATTTGGACCAAATTTAATTTAAATTTAAAAGAAACTGAAATTATTTTGTGTTCCAAAAATAGATCTTTTAAAGATATTAATGCCCTCTGAAAATGATTTTGCAGAGTGAAGTCCTGCAGTGTAAATATGGATGTGATTGGACGCTCCAAACACATTCCAAACACTTCCCAGTGAAAAGATTTCAGGGAGGATCCACCCTGCTATCTCACTCATTTCAGCCATCTGGACAGGACCCGGCCACCTACAGAGGGCGCACCATCAACCACTCAGTGTGGACCCACAGTGGACCCACAGTGGACCCACTCAGCAAACAGGCCTTTTTCCCTCTCTTTCATTTTCACATTTTACCAGCTGCTCTCACACAGAAAGCTCTGGGCTCAGCAGCTGTACTTCATTCATGTTACCTGTTCAGGTAACTAATACCTGTACTAAATAATGAAGGTAGCTGCTTTCAGCTAATTTATAGCATATTAGCTAACAGCTTTAAAAGGTTAACCCTTTATAGGATGCTCACTGAAATACTTTGAAAGTCAACATTTTAACATCAGACTGTTATTGGAGAACTTACAGATGTGGATAAAGCTGCTGTGTTAAAGAAAGAAAACTGAGAAAAATAATAAATAAAAATTAATGAACATAAACTCGTGAAAATTTGATGTTCCTTTTGAATTCTACAGATTTTAAAAACAATCTTATGAATCTGACCTGGATAAAAATGATGGACCTTTAAATTAATATTTAGTTGCACAACCTTTTGAAGCAATCACTTCTGTAACTGTCGGTGAGACCTCTGCACCTGTCCACAGGTGTTCTGCCCCCCCTCATGACCAAACTGCTCCAGCTGTCTCAGGTCTGCAGGTTTCTTCTCCAGACTGCAGGTTTCAGCTGCTTTCACAGATGCTCAGCAGTACTCAGATCAGGGCTCAAAGAGGCCACTTCAGAATAGTTTAATGTTTCATTCTGAGTCATTCCTGAGTGTTTTCAGCTGTTATCCTGTTGGAGCCGAGCCAACTTTATTTATAAAGCACTTTAGAAACAGCAGCCACTGTCCAAGGTGCTGAACATGGGAACAAAGACACCAGCACAAGAGAAAATACAACAGACTGAAAGAAAATTACAACGCATCAATAAAATACATTAAAACAGGAGGAAACAATAAAATAAAAAATAAAATAAAATAGATAAATTAATAAATAAAATCAACATCTCAAACTGGGTTGAAAGCCAAGTGGAAGAGCTGGGTCTTAAGAGTAGATTTAAAAATGGCCTGTTTAATGTGTAATGGCAGCAAATTCCGCAATTTAGGAGCTGCCACAGAAAAAGCTCTGTTCCCTGATCCTCCGCTGTGTCCTCGGCACATCCTGGAGCAGCTGGTCAGCTGATCTGAGTGAAAGGGAAGGGAGTGTAAGTGCAGCAACTCAGAGGTAGGATGGAGCAATTTAAGGAGTTAAGAACAAATAAAAAAAAGTTTAAAATGAACTCTAAAATGGAAAAGCAGCCAGTGCAGTGAGGATAAAACAGGAGTAATGTGCTCTCTCTCTTCTGTGTTCCAGTTCCTTGTTGGGAAACAGCATCACAAATAAACAGACCAAAAACAAACAAACAAACAAATCTGTTTCTGGTGGTGACCCAATCTTTATGTTACACTTGCTGTTATGGAAGAAAAAAAACATTTGTTTTTCTGTGGCAGCTTTCCAGAATATTATCCATCCATCCATCCATCCTCTTCCAGTTATCCTGCCATAAGGGCAGCAGCCTAAGCAGAGGAACCCAGACTCTCTGCACAGCTTTTAGAGGATTTCATTATTTCTGCTTTACTGGATAAAACTGATAATTTAGCTTGAGAGGAAAAATTCTGCTTTAATGTTTCTAATCTGATCTAATCTCAGCTTCACTCAGAGACGAGTCTCAGCAGAGATGTTTCACTGAGTCACTGTTAATACAAACCCACCTTCACCCTTTCACAGTTACCTAAAAACATAAAACACATTTAAAAAATGAGACGAGACACTTTAAAGAAGGAACACGGATCTCATCAGGCCACAATAAACCGAGATGAACGGATCCAAAATGGAGCAGAACAATAATCTGAACACTGTAAAACCCGATGAGTTAGTTCAACTCAAAGTATTTGAGGAAACCGATTGCATTGAATCATTTAAGTTCATCAACTCAAACATTTAAAGCATGAAAAAATTACTCATTGTGAGTAAACGTAACTCAGATATTTTGTGTTAAAGCAGCTTGGCTGAATAAACCCCAAAATGCTCTGATCTGATTAAAAGGAAACATGGGGTCAGCGGTGAAGAGAAACAGGAACGTCACGCAGGATGGGATGTGAACCTGCACATGTGGTATACCTGTTCACCTGCTCTTCCACTGAGCCACCCCGGTGCTCATGAGCACCTCTTCATTTTAGATCTACAAATGTACTTGTACAAACATTATTTGTTAAAAAAGTGAATTTTCTGTGAATCAACTTATTTAACAGTTAACAGTTTAAATATTCTATCTTTTTGATACGACCAACATCAAATCTTTACACTTTGGGGGATCGTTACATATTTTTTATGTGATTATTTAAAGACTGAAATAGAAACAACAGCTGAAAGATGAACGATGAAGTGGTGTTTACATTTTTTTTGTAATGATATAAGGTAAATTCCAAGAAAACGTGTCAGTGGAGCTAACTGTAAATATATTACCACAACTTAAAATACTCAACAAATTTAAGTGTACTCAAAACAACTGAGTTAGAACTTCAACAATTCATTAATAATTCTGTTTAATTCATGGGAATGAGTGGCTCCAACTTTTTCAGCAGATTAAGTTAAATGAACTGACTTCTTTTATTAAGATATACTGTTAGGTTTTACAGTGAAGTGGATCCGGTTCTGATCCGGATTTGTTCCACCTGTAATCAGACCCGATGCCGGATCCTTTACGGAGCCTGTGGTCGGCCTAACCCGGGCGGATCCGGTTATTAATAGAGCTGAGAATGATATGTGCTCTGCATCATGTGTGGGAAATGAGGACGAAATTATCACAGCCTAAAATCTGAGCTGACAGGTTTAGTCAGTGAGGCCTCTTTCACATAAAACCATCATCACCGAAAATTCTGCATTTTTATTCGATGTTACCGCCTCGAAACGGCAGGAAGAGCAGGAACGGTCCTCCCGTGCCCTCCGTTAGAAAACTGAGAGCTGTGTGAGCGGTTCATCTGCAGGCTGAGAGCGCAGCCACACCCGCTGCTCTCCGTGAATCAGCTGTTTTAGCACCACTGCAGCGTCCTCTGTGTCTCACTCTATTACACATAAAGACGCTCATCATTAAATCGCTGTTCTGCCTGATGACGCTCTCGCTGCGCAGCTGCTGCTTCAAACACTTCAGAGTTTCTTACCGTTCATGAGGAGCAGGAGCAGCAGCAGCATCTTCATCCTCTTTAAAACCACAAAGTCCCGTTAAACCCGAAAAAAGAGGCGCTCCCACTCTCATCCTCAGCCTCCAGCTGCTGACTCACTGACAGTTTAGTTTCGGTTTCACAGGAAGTGTCGGTGCTGCAGTTTGTGGAGCTCCCGGCCTGAAACATGAACCTGAGCTGCGGATCAGCTTCATGCTGAAGCCGCTTTATTTCACTGAAGCCTCCTCATCAAAAATCTGCTTTATGAAAGCGGAATAACCGGAAGCTTCAGCTGCTGTGATGCAGTAACCCGCCACTTTATTAGGTACACCTGTTCAGCCTGTTGCTGCTGCAGTCTCAGTGTCCTGATGCAGTGATGACTGAAGCTGTTTGTTCCTGTATTACACCCTCAGACTGAATCTGGTACCAGGCAGTAATCAGCTCTTTATGTTTCTGTTAGGGTAGATCCCAGAGAGCTGCCTCCATCCTCTGATGTTATTGATCACAGATGCTGTTCATCAGCAGGAAGCATGAGGAGCAGCTGACCAGTGAGAGCAAGAAGAGAAACTCACAGCAGAAGAACATCCAGGTTCTCCAGCAGCTGTGGGACACTGCAGAGACATCAGGCTGGAAGAGAGGACGTCCAGCACGGATGGAGCTCATTTATATCAAACAGAAAATACTTTTGTTTTCCCAGAAGTGGAGAAATTACCAAATGGTCACCTGTTAGAGTCTGTGCTGCAGCACACAAACAGCTGAAGACTCACACTGAGAATCACAGCTGTGCATAGAAACACACAACATTGACAAAAGTATTTGGACACACCTCACACTCTTAGTTTTTGTGGACCTCTGAGGAGGGGAAATGTTACTGCTCCAGAGTTGAGCTTCCAGCTGTGTGGGAACAGTTTGGGAATCCAGTGTGACTCTGGCCCAGCACCAGAGTAAGGCTGTCTGCATGAGGCGAGGGTGGAAGAGCTGGACTGACCCACACGGAGCTCCGACCTCCACCCCATCAGACACCTTTGGGATGAGCCAGAACAGAGACTGCAAGAGTCCAGCATTAAAGCTCACAACAGTGTGACGTGCAGCTGGACATAAAAATAGCAACAGGTGATGATGAAACAACAATAACCACATTTATTATTTCAGTCTGCTGATGTTTTTCAAAGCTCTGTCTGAAAATGTCTCTTAAAGATCAGTTTCTGGTACATAAAGTGCAGATGAACACTATCTGACCCTCTCAGCTGTGAGGGAGACCCACTCCCTGTTACTGTATTAAACTCTGATGCTTTTTTGAAATAAAAGATCTGAAAACTGCTGCTAGCTCCTGAGTCCTGCTGTTTGAGTCCTTGTTAGGCCCGAGCAGCAAAGCGCTGTGAAGGCCTATTGTAATCGTACTGTTTCTTATTAGGGCCCGAGCACGAAACGTGCGAAGGCCCTGTTGTAATTGCTTTGTTTATTTATTTTATTTATTTATTTTTATTATTCAGGCAAATGATTTGCCTTTTTGGGGGCTTTATCATATTCAAAAACTCATGAAACTTTACACATGCATCACACCTGGTGAAAATGTAAGTATTTTAATGGTTTTGGACAAGGGCCATCCAAAATTGCTCTCTAGCGCCCCCTAAACTGGAGCCTCACCGCTGTGTTTCACGTACATGCATGAAACTTCATACACATATGTAACATATCCAGACGCGCAAAAAATCCTCTTGGAGCCATGCCCTAAACCCAACAGGAAGTCCGCCATTTTGAATTAATTATGCAAATTTAGCGATTTGCACCCCTCACACTTTTTCTAATAACTCAGAGATTTTAGATGTTATCAACTTCATATTTAGTTTGTTTAATCTAAGCTCCAAGGTGGTTGAGCAGAACCATCTTAAATTTCACCTGGAAAGCCTTAACAAGCTGGACTTAATGTGTTTTCAAAACTGTGACTTTTCGCCAAAGGGCGTGACCCTGGCGGGATGGCAAAGTTTGATGATTCGCCATGAACACAAAAATGGCTGTAACTCAAAGCCAACTTGCCCAATCTGGCTCAAACTTCAGTGGTTTGATAAGCCTGCTGCCCTGAACACATTAATATGTATAAAGTCCATAAACGTAAGAGCGCCACCTAGTGGCACCTGGAAATATCATAAAATAGCAGTTTTTTTGAGCAGCCCCGGAGCTACATTTTATCTACACATCTGAAAATATACAGGCTATTCATGGTTTTGTAGAATATTTAACAGTGGTGCCGTAGCAACCCTCTGAACGTGGGATTTTAATCATATACTACAGAACACCAAATTGTCACCTCTCTAACATACATTGTCCAATCTGTCCCAAACTTCACAGGCTTAAAGGGAGGGTAAGGGAGACTGGACACACCCATCTATCAGCTTCGATTCACACTCATAACGCCACCTAGTGTTGACAGGAAATATTCAGTATGTTAATAATCCTTATCATATGATCATTGCAACTTATTTGATGGCTGCAGGCATTACATAGAGCATCATGGCACTTTAATTAGTGGGCGCTCACCCACGCCACCTAGTGGATGCAGGAGACATTCGGCTGCAGAATGGCGCAAAGTATGGCTTGCCTGCCGAGCTGTCAGCAGCTGGGTGAGCCCCCTGCTCTCCAGTCTGCGACAACCTCCGAGCGTGGCTCGGCTGGAGCACGCCACGGGTCGACGCGCGCCGGGCGCGAGGGCCCGATCATCGCCACTTGCGGCTTTAATTAATTTATATTTTTCTAAAAAATATATTTTATTTTGAGCAAACCACTTTTCAAGAATTTTAGAAAACTGAGAGAGCAATGACACTGGTCTTGAATTGATGTATGTATTCATTTTTAAAAAGTAGTACAACTTTAGCGATGCACTTACAAGTGTGCTTTCATGCAGCCTGAATAACAATCAGTTTGTTTTGCAAGATGTTTCACAACGTTAAAAACATCATACAACATATCACATATGAATGAATCTGTTCAAAAACTCTAAAAGTGAACGAGGACACTCATCCTCTATCAGACAACATTCCTCTCCCAAATGTCCAGCAGCTGCCTTCCTCGCTTTCCACATCTTTACAGACTGTTGTTAAAGAAGAGTGGATGCTGCACAGTGGGAAACATGGCCCAGTCCCAACTTTTATGAGAAGTGTTCCTCCCATCAAATTCAAAATTACCTGTTTTTTCTCATAAAATGCTACATTCTCTCAGTTTACTTAGGTAGAGTGTGGAACAGGATTAAACCTGGGGTCTTTGTTTTGCTTTGCCTTTGGTTTGGTTTGGTATTATTTTTTTTATTTATTTATTTATTTTTTTTTGGGGGGGGGGGGGGGGGGGGCACTTTCATTTGTTCTTCTGCACCATGAATATGTACGTATACATTTCTCATTTACTGAGATTTCAATACATGAGACCAATCACCAGGAGGAGTGACACAAAAAATAACTGTTCTCTCTTGCATAATGTTACATTTCAAGTTTATTTATGTAACTTCAGTTTAAAACAGCAATTTCCCCAAACCTCTATAATACTTCCAGCAGTATTATAGAGGAGCCCAACAATCCAGTGATCCCCTATGAGCAAGCACTTGGCAACAGTGGGAAGGAAAAACTCCCCTTTGACAGGAAGAAACCTTCGACAGAACCAGGCTCAGGGAGGGGCAGCCATCTGTCACGACAGGTTGGGTTAATGTACTTGGGGCAATTGCTGTTTTGGTTCTATAAAAACTACATCTTAAAATTTAGAACACATCAATTGAAATGGATCTTCTGCTATTCTGAGAAGCTTCTCTGTTACGCTAGTTATTTGTATTATTCGTAGTAGAATTACAAATATCAGATGCGTATCCATGGATGTGTTTTAAATGTTTGTACAATACTTAAAAACATGTGGCCTGCATCTAAAATTGCAAGACAACTGACAACATAAAAACAAATTTTAGCAGCTAGTTTGAGGTTTTTTAGAGTTAGACCTGCAGTCACGCAGTTGATCAATGTCCTCAGGATAGAAATTGTTCCTCTGCCCACAGACTGAGCCACAGCACTGGCTCCTGAATAAACAGCTGCAAGTGTTGTACTAACTGTAGATGAAGACGTTTCTGTACGTCTAGAGGCCTTTCTCTGAATCACAGAAGTAGGTTGGTCTGCCATGTTCTGAGTTTCTCTCAGTAGTTCCAAGGCTCTGGCCTCAGAAGGATTATCACCTAACTCAGCTTGAGTCGAGGCATTTCTGTGAGTCACAGAAGTAGGTTGGTCTGCCATGTTCTGAGTTTCTCTCAGTAGTTCCAAGGCTCTGGCCTCAGAAGGATTATCACCTAACTCAGCTTGAGTCGAGGCATTTCTGTGAGTCACAGAGGTGTGTTGTTCAGCTGTGTTCTGCTGAATTTCAGTCAGGGACTCCAAACCTTGTGTAGGATTTGGTGACTGAGATTGTCCCAGGGTTGATCTGATGAGCTGTCCAGCTTTTTTACAAACCCAGGGAATCACATCAAACGTCAAAATCATAATTGGCATCTTTGCGTATCAAGCAAGTCCTGTAGATATTACACTAACTCTGTAATCAAATTCTTTGGTTACTTTTGCAAGACTGTGCTGTGTAACACATAAGAGAGATTTGGCCCTACTTAAGGGTTTAAGAGCAGAAGATTCCAAACATCAAAGGCTTTGGTGTGACCTCACAGATGAGTCACAGGTTTGAATGGTAACATTCCAGAGGGCTGTGACCAATGGTGACATTGTTGTTACCATGGCAACAGTGTTTTCCTTTAAATAAAAGCTGCTTACAAACTGGCTGTATGTATAAATACATTTACCATTTAGCCCAAGGGGCGCAGCTATATATATTCTGAGGTGTATGCAGACACATTTTTAGCCCACATGTCAAAAAAGTAACTTAAAGGGCCAAATTGTCATGTTTTTGACATCAAATCGCATCCCTAAACAGCGCAAACGTAAGTAAAATACCGGCTTCCGTTATGCATTAGGGGTAATGGCGGGAAGTCAGGAACGCTGTGGATAATTCTAAGGGGACGATTTGCTGACAGTCTAGTATTCCTGACTTTGCGCCACTACCCATAATTCATAGCGGAAACGAGTAGTTTACTTCCGTTTGCGCTGTTGTTTACGATTGCGGGCTTACACACATTTTGACACTGCAGTTTCTTTTACCTGGCCTAAATGGTACCACATCGGACGTGGATACATTGCAAGGATGTTTTAAAAAGCAGCGAAGTAACAGGGCCTCACCCGTCACTTGTGTAAATGACAAGAAACTATGGCCTTAAGTCAGCTACATCGACATTATCAGTTACCTTGTTTTTTCCGAACTAATAAAGTCGCCTGTTACAGCACAAAGTAACCGAATTTTCTCATTAACTCTGACTCTAACTTTGGGTAACCGGGAGTATAAAACCGAACAGCGGAAGTAGCCGTCTGTCACGGCAGCCTACGTGTGCTCTTCCAGAAACCCGTGGATATGGTGTTTTATTCTTAGTTTTCTGGCTCTAGCAATCTTTGTATGAAAGCTGCAGTTCTTTCCCAGACTATGTGAATAGTTTATAGAATTGTAGTCCCCCAGTTTTTCCTATTAATTAAAGCTGTTGATCTTTTTGCTCTAAAGCCATATTGTTTTTCACAAATTAATTTATATTTTTCTAAAAATATATTAAATTTTTGAGCAAACCACAACAGAGAGCAATGAGACATTTTAATGTAACATGTTTATCTTTCAGTCCAAGGTCAGAATCTGAATAATTGTGTCCACTTTACTGATGTTCTTGGCTGAGTCCAAGCTCAGATCTTCATATCTGAGTCTAACTGATAGATTTTAATCCCAGAGTTCAGGTCAGTGCAGTTTGTTCTTTGGACTTTGTCCTCAGCATCTTGCATTTGGGTCCTACCGTGCTATATTCCACTAATATAGAATAGAATAGAATTGAATAGAATAGAACTTTATTGTCATTATACAAACAATGAAATTCCATTTAGAACAACCATCCCAGAGGACAGACAAGACTAACATAGGGCAGATGGGTGTCAGCAGCCACTGTCGGGATGCCGCCAGCACAATTAATCCCAGGAAGAAAGAAACAAGGATGGTTGGGTTAAAAAAATTCATCTAGTACTGTGAACATATTGAGCACCAGAGATGGAGACGCGAGGGTCAGGGCATTGTGGAGCCAGACCCCAGTTCCCAGCCAAAACAGTTCGCTGATAGCAATGGATGTTCGTCAGTGGCCGTGGTATCCCAGATCCAGCTCACCCAATTCACAGAGAGGGCTGTGGGGAAGACCATCTGTCACACACTGCCCCGGAGAGCTATGATTACCAGCCTCAAGGCCGGCTACAGAGCCAAATTCCTGATTCCTGCTTGTTATTTTCCAGCAGCCTTCAGTTCACTGGGGGACCCACTCAGTAAATCCAATAATCCAAATTGTTTTGTTACCATCCTCGCCGTGCAGGAACCGAAGCTTATCTCCAGATCTAATCCCTTCCGCCTGCGAGCACGTTCTCAGCTGGACTACGCATCCAGCTTGCGGCTCAGGTCCAACAGGCTCTGAGTCTGTGTCTGTACGGCTCTGCACAGCCCACCCATCTGGTTGTCAGGATCTGAACTGCTGCCCAGATTTTCTTAATTTCCCAGTAAATCAGGTATCCTCCGAGCCCAAACGGACGAGATCCCGTTAGCAAGAAGCCCAATATGTAGACGCCTTCCACGTCCTCAACCCCTAGCACTGAAAGACACACAGGTCTCCATGTGCTCCACAAATCGAAGACATATCTGACGGGTTCAGTACCACTAGGACAAGCAAGCTCCCCTTTCCCCGATCTCATACTGGAGAAAATACAATCAATGGTGTTGAGGGCCCAGTTTGCCAGATCCATGTTGCTTCTTAATCTTGTTCTTATTTGGTCATTGTGTGAGAAAGGCACTTACAGCAAGTGGCAAGCAAGAGAGATGGGGGAAGGCAGAAAGGCAGGAGAGAGATAGGACGCGACCGTCTCCGTCAGAGAGCAGGAGGGAATATTACTGGTGTTATTGGAGCTATATGTGGTTTATTTTTATTTCCATTCACCCATCAGGCAGGGTAGTGAGCTGTAAACCACCTTTAAATTGTTCCTGTCTCAATGGCCTTTCCAGAGATAGGAATTTAATAGACAAACATCCCATTGTAGTCCCGTGAGAAGTCATGGAGCCTGTTTTCTGTCTTTACCTGGCTCTGAGGCTGGGCAGTTTTATTGTATGTATTTACTGTATAAAGAGTGACTTGCTGGGACGGCCCGGTGTGCGTTCACTGATGCCTGAGCTGAGAGCGACTGCTCCTCCTTTAAGAATTAAACTCTCACTACAAGAGCTGGTCGAGTGGGCTGACAGTTTTTATTTTCAGTTGTCATATTTTTACTTTATCATAGTCTTCAGCTTCAGCTTTAACGGAGGAAGGACTTCCTAATAAATTGGACAATGAGCATGGACCATGCAGTCCTTGAAGGTCCAAACTGAACCCTCAATTCTCTTTAACCTTTATGCCCCTCCCCTCCCTCTTCAGGGTAACCAACCAGGAGACAGCAAATTATTCACCTCTGCCATCACTGAGAGAAGGCCCTGCAGAGGCTCAAAGAAGTCCTGTAACCTAGGAGGGGCACAGGAACAGCCTTCAAAGTGGGACATGTGGTGTGTTCCTTTATTACTACGATGGCATGTTAGGACCACTGAAGGCCACACCCCTCTGATCATGTGATCATGTTGTGCTCCTCTTCCTCAGAGCATCCACCTGTGCTTCCTCTCCTCTCTCCTCCACCTGTTCCAGTGAGGGAACGTCATCCATGATGGAGGAGCTGATGGAAAGTGCTGAGAGTTTCCTCCAGAGTGAGACCTCTGGCACAGTTCAGAGGATCTACCGCAGCAGCAGAGACCCTCATGGACACTAAAAGGCTCAAACACACAACAACAACATCACACTGACTCCACTCTGACATCACTGATCAATAATCAATGAACAAACAGATCAAACTGATTGATCAGCCATCAGAGGAGTCGGATCAATGGAGCTGCTTCTGTTCCTGATGATCCCTGTTTGATCCTGGACCTGAGCTCTCCCTGCAGAGGAGACACAAGACAAAGACACACAGACACACACACACACACACACACACACACACACAGCAAATGGTTCCTGGTTGTCCCAGCATCAAACACACATCCATGAAGCAGCAGTGCTGTGGAGCTGGAATGAGGAAAGTTCATCTCTGATCAAATCGGCTGGAACAGAGCTCATTAATCCCTCTGCTGGAAGGTGCTGGCAGCATCTGTCCTTCACAAAGACTCTGATTCTACTCAGATCTGAAGACTCTCATCCTCCTTCCTGGTTTAGGAACCAGCAGCTCCAGCTGCACCAACCCTGGGAGATCACAAACCCCCTGCTGGGCTGACTGGATCAGACTGGGCACAATGATCCAATAATGAGGACTGAAGAAGAGGAAGGGCTCATGTTAACGTGGACTGTTTGGATCTCCTGATCTCAAAGTGTTTCTGTTGTGTTTGAATGGCTTGTTGTTGAAGCTGCTGCTGCTTTGGTTCCATTAAATGTTCAGCTCAGCAGTATTTGCCTCTGCTTCATCCTCTGTGTGCTCTCATGTTTTAAAGGGAGAGTTTGTCAGAAAGTCCAAATCCTCCATGTGAGGAGAGAGCTGGCTCCAGCCCTTCACCGTCAAAATATTTTTTATACTTTAATCCCTGATTAGTGACTAAATATTGATCTGCAGTAGAAACGTATTTAGGAGAATGCTTGTGAATATAAAGCATTACAAGATTACGCTCACCCAGCCCCCAGTTTTTCAACATAAACACTGATAACACAACAACAGCAATCAGCTGATTTACGTGCAGTCTGTCTGCACAAGCACAAAGAGGCGGCGCCGGTGAGCTCAGATGGAGCAGAAGAAAGTTTTCTCCTTGTAACCTCCATTAAAACTTTACTGGGAAACAGCTGGAGGTCCTTCATCAACCACCTGATCAATAAGTGAAGAAAAGAGAACTTTGTAGCTGCTCCATCCACCCTGTTTGTTTCACACAGGGAAAAACTGCATTACGGAAGTTAAAATATGCAGATGAACTGTTAATGTGAAAAAGTATTTCTTATCCAGTTACTCAGGTAATCGATGGAATAATCAATAGAATAATTGATTACTAAAATAATTGATAGGTACAGCCCTAATGAAATTTGCAAGCCAATGCATCACCTTCTCACACAGAAACAACAGGATTCAGGTGATAGAGCGATTGTTGTAAGTAAGTAAAGTTTATTTATTTAGTGCTGTACACAGACAAAAAGTCACAAAGTGCTGTACAATAATTAAAACACAACATCAAAAAAAACCAGATAAAACACCATGTTAAAACATAACATTACCATCTTAAAAGAAAAAGAATAAAAATAAAGTCAACAGAAAGTCTGGTTAAACAGAAAAGTTTTCAGCTGTTTTTTAAAAGACTCCACAGAGTCAGCTAAAAGGAGCTGGAGTGGTAAACAGTTCCAGAGCTTTGGCACCACTGCCTGAAAAGCTCTGCCCCTCCCTGGTTCATAGTCTTTTATGTGGGACAACTAAAAGATTTTGATTTTGTTGTGTGTGAGACTGTTGACTTATGTAAAATTGATGCAGGCATTTAAAAACAATTTAAAAAAATAATAATACAAAAAAGATTGGATTGGTATCGTATCGGCGATATCCAAATGTAAAATATCGGTATCTGACATAAAAAAAAAGTGGTATCGTTCCATCCCTAGTAAGAATAATAAGTGCTCATGTAATAAAACTAATGACACTACAAAGTATAAGTGATAAACAATACGAGTAAATATATCCCCATACAATAATACACATAGTAAGGACAAAGTAGAGGTCCGTTAAGAGACCACATTAACCATACTTACATATGAGGAGCAGAATAATTACTGCTAAATGTGGGGGGAAAAGTTATAGACCATATAAGAAGCTGATAAAGACAGCTAGGGAGAGAAGAAGTACAAGCAGAAGAAGGAGGAGAGAAAATATCGACAGTATAAGGGAAGAGAAAGCACAAAGAGTACATGGGGTTATTAGGGACAAAATAGTACAGGCAGTGTGTGAAATATATATAGTTACAGATATCCACCACTATTGGAGGGAAAGAGTAGGACTCATGTCTTCTCTTCACTCTCACCACACGCTCTTCCTGGAGCTCCCTCCTCAGGGTGGGGCCCTGGTAACCCTATCCTTCCATAGAGGTCTTTCCAATCGCTGTCTGGCCCCTCACCCTGGACCAATTTGCTATGGGAGACCCTACTACGGGGACAAGCCCCTGGACAACATAGCTCCTGGGATCACTGGGACACACAAACCCCTCCACCACGATAAAGTGGCGATTCACGACCCCAGTCAAGCGCTGTCCCTATTTTAAATTTTTTAACAGGAACAGTGCATGTTAAAATATAAGATATAAATCTGTCAGATTTTTGTTAAGCTGTTCATTTCAATGTGTAGTCCCTAAGAAGGTCACATGATAATTTACAACAAAAGATAAATGTAAAGAATACTGAGTTAAAAAGTGATCACAGGTCTGGGTTGTTTGAGATGAGCCTTAAAATAGGAGTGAAAGTAAAATCATAAGTAAATCATCTTCTTTCGGCTCCTCCATTCTGCAGTTGCCACAGTGGATCATTTGCCTTCACCCATGGATTCATAGTTACAGAAGAAAGATTACAAAATTAAATTTATTAACAAACCAGATACATAAATCCCCTCCTCTTCCTCAGAGCATCCACCTGTGCTTCCTCTCCTCTCTCCTCCACCTGTTCCAGTGAGGGAACGTCCTCCACGATGGAGGAGCTGCTGGAAAGTGCTGAGAGTTTCCTCCAGAGTGAGACCTCTGTCATAGTTCAGAGGATCTACGGCAGCAGAGACCTTCATGGACACTAAAAGACTCAAACACACAACAACATCACACTGACTCCACTCTGACATCACTGATCAATAATCAGAGAACAGATAGATCAAACTGATTGATCAGCCATCAGAGCAGTCGGATCAGTGGAGCTGCTTCTGTTCCTGATGATCCCTGTTTGATCCTGGACCTGAGCTCTCCCTGCAGAGGAGACACAAGACAGTCAGACACACACACACACACACACACACACACACACACACACACTAAACAACGAAACAAACCTTTGACTTTGAGCACCACTGTTTTGTATCTCAGTATGTCACCAGCAATGTAGACTCCGCATCTGTATTCTCCACTGTCTCTCTCTGTGGGCTGATCCAGGGTCAGACTGAGGTCTCCAGTTCTCAGCAGGTCTTCATTCATCTTCGTTCGGTCTCTGTAATCCTGGTGCTGTTTGTCAGGCTGGTCAGAGCTGTTCTTATAGACATGAACCCACTTTAATGGAGCAACGCACCACCACTGCACTTCAGCATCTCCAGGGAGGTTTTCAGTGGTTTTGAAGGGCAGCTGGACAGACTCCGCCCCCTCCTCCACCTCCACCTGACAGACTGAGAGGACAACAAACACAACATTAGCTGTACAAAGTGTGATTGATGCTGACAGAGCAGCATCGTGTGACTCTTGTTGTTCACAGAATGAAGTGATGGAGTGGCGCCTCCTTCAGGCAGAAACAGCTCATGGAGATCAATAATGATTCCAGCAAAAATAAGAGTGGAGCTGCAAATTCTATTGATGAAATATTCTGGGATCAATAGACTGATCAGTTTCTACTCTGTGATCTATCAGCTGCAGATCCAACTGTGTCAAACAGCAGGAGTGTCAAACCATCTACTTTGGTTACATGTGCTCTGTTAGAGCTCTTAATAGTCAGGATTTTAATTCTAAATGATTTGATGTTTTTAGCAGAAACATTCAATTCAATTTTATTCATATAGCGCCAAATCACAACAAAGAGTCACCTCATGGCACTTTATATTATAAAATAAAGATCCTACAATAACACAGAGAAAACCCAACAGTCAAAACGACCCCCTATGAGCAGCACTTGGTGACAGTGGGAAGGAAAAACTCCCTTTTAACAGGAAGAAACCTCCAGCAGAACCAGGCTCAGGGAGGAGGGGGGTCATCTGCTGTGTGGGGGGAGAGACAGGACAAAAGACCCACTGTGGAAGAGAGACAGAGATTAATAATAACTAATGATTAAATACAGAGTGGGGTATAAACAGAGAAAAAAAAGAGGTGAATGAAAAAAACACTCAGTGCATCATGGGAACTCCCCAGCAGCCTAGGCCTATAGAAGCATAACTAAAGGAGGGTTCATGGTCACCTGATCCAGCCCTAACTATAAGCTTGATCCTAAAGGAAAGTTTTAAGCCTAATCTTAAAAATAGAGAGGGTGTCTGTCTCCTGAATCCACGCTGGGAGCTGTGTAGTAGGAATGAGATCTCACAAACATGTTGATGGTTTGGAGGAAGTAACCTCAGAATGATCAGTTGGAGAGAGAGTCTACTGAACATGAAGATGTCTTTGAGAAGCTTATGAATATTTTTTTTTTCTAATCTGTGGGTTGCATTACGCTAATGTTGTGTTTTTGTATGTTTTCTGTTTTAGCTATTTAACTGTGTGTTTGCTTCCTATTGACTGTTCCTTCCTCATGTGTCCAGTTCCCTGTGTTTAGGCTGTTCTGGTGTCTGTGCTGTCCCTGTTTATTCCTTCCTGATTATTTTTTTCTCTAATATCTAAAATGTTATTTGTAAAGAAATCCATGAAGTCACTACTAGTTAAAGTGAAAGGAATACTCGGCTCTACAGAGCTCTGACTCTTTGTCAGCCTGGCTACAGTGCTGAAAACAAACCTGGGGTTGTTCTTATTTTCTTCAATTAATGATGAATAGTAAGATGTCCTAGCTTTATGGAGGGCTTTTTTTTAATAGAGCAACAAACTCTTTTTCCAGGCTAAATGAGCATCTTCTAATTTAGTGAGACGCCATTCCCTCTCCAGCTTTCGGGTTATCTGCTTTAAGCTGTGCGTTTGTGAATTATACCACGGAGTCAGGCACTTCTGATTTGAGGCTTTCCTTTTCAGAGGAGCCACAGTATCCAAAGTCGTACGCAGTGAGGATGTAAAACTATTGAGGAGATAATCGACCTCACTGGGAGCAGAGTTTAGGTAGCTGCTCTGCACTGTGTTGGCGCTGAAGAAATGATGACAGGAAAGGATGCTCTCCGAACTGTCGTTTGGTGGACAAGCTCAAACAACAGTCAGGACCTGTTCCCTGGACCGAAGGCGCAGGGAAGCAAGTCCTCATTCACCAATGAAAACTACAGACGACAAGCTGAAGTCATACAAGGCTAACCACCCCAGCTTGCCTTAAATCAAGTGCAACTCCAGACAGGAAGTGCAAGTCCAGCCTCTGTACAGGAGGCCAGGCCATATGTTGACTTGAGACCGACAATATGTAGCCAGTATCTCTCAACGTCACGTACTAGCTCAGTCACTGCAGTCTTCCCCATATTGAACCGAACTGAGACATTTGAACCAAACTGAAGCAATTTAATGGCACCTGGGGAAACCTGTGCAGGTGCTTTGAGTTTAGTAGATGATTAGTGTGTCACACTCAGTTTATAATATTCATGCTCTGCAAAATTTGGGCGGATTTCTCCACAGTGTTCTAATTTTTTGAAATCCTGTTTTTGTGGGGTTTATGAGCTGGAAACCCAAATTATGTAAAAAATAAACAAATAAATACTTGAAATCATTTAAATTGTGGGCCCTGAATGTATAATCCATGAAAGTTTAACTTTTTGAATGGAATTATGGAAATTAATCAACTTTTCCATGATATTCTTATTTTTTGGAATGGGTCTGTAACACACACATGAAACAATGGAACAAACAAGAAACATCCTGGACCTGCAGAGGCACAAGACAGTCTCACATGCACACACACACACACACACACACACACACACACACACACACACACACACACACACACACACACACACACACACACACACACACACACACACACACACACACACCTACCTTTCACTTTGAGCAGCACTGATTTTACTGTGATTTGGAAGTTATCAAGTGAGACTCCACATCTGTATCTCCCACTGTCTCCATCTGTGGGGTACATCAGGGTCAGACTGAGGTCTCCAGTTCTCAGCGGGTCTTCATTCATCTCGGTTCGGCCTCTGTAAACCTGGTTCTGTTTGTCAGGCTGGTCAGACCTGTTCTCGTACCCGTGGACCCACTTGATTGGTATAGGTTGATAACGCTCCCACTGCACTGCAGCATCTCCAGGCAGGGTTTGTGTGGTTTTGAAGGGCAGCTGGACAGACTCCGCCCCCTCCTTCACATCTACCTTACAGACTGAGAGGACAAACAAATACAACATGAGCTGTACAGAGTCTGATTGGTGCTCACAGATCAGCATCATGTGACTCTTGTGCACAGAATGAAGTGATGGAGTGGCGCCAAAACAACAGCAAAAACAACAGCGGAGCTGCAAATGAGGCCGAGAGGAACACAAAGTGAGATGAATTCTAATAATTGAATATTCTGGGATCAATAGACTGATCAGTTTCTACTTTGTAATCTATCAGCTGCAGATCCAACTGTGTCAAACAGCAGGACCAAACACAAACACACAGACTTTGTCTCCATCAGCAGCTGCAGGTAAACTGCAGCAACACTGTGACTCAGACAGTTTGTCTCTACCTGCAGGGCTTCCTTCCTGCTGTCAGTCACAGATGGATCAACAGGTTGTGGATAGAAAGCAGATTCCTTCAGCAGAGGATCCATACAGTATCACACTGGAAGCATGTGGTCAGGAAAAGAATCCATGAACATGGGACTCTGAGCCAGTTTGAAGCTGAAACTCTGAACCTGCTCCAGACCAGCTGATGTGCTCAGCATCAGTTACCATGGTGAGGAATTTCAGAATAACCATGCAGGAAATACTGCCAGTACCTGCCCACACGTGCTGACCGCTCCGTCACTGAGTGATGTTCCCCGGCTCCTAGTGCCGATTGTTCAGTTCCACTCTACACTAAAACATGTTCAGCTGGACAGTTTGTGCAAAGTCTAGAAAATCTACTGTGTCATCCAATTTATTAAATATTCAATTCTAACAGTTTCTTTGCTGCCTCCATCTACTTTGGTTACATCTGCTCTGTTAGAGCTCTTAATAGTCAGGATTTTAATTCTAAATGATTTGATGTTTTTAGCAGAAACATTCAATTCAAATTATCATACAAGAAAACAGTCACCTTAAAAGCTGCTGCTTTAACGCGTTAATGAGTGAAAATAACAGGCAGCAAAATGACTTCATTCACATGAACTGTGTTTCTCTTCCAGTCACTGACCTCTAACCTTTGACTTCACCTACTGCAGAGAACTTTTCTTCTTCTTCTGTTTGATAGAAGAATCCAGTAGTGATGTTACAATAATCCATCAGTCTGTATGGGCCCTGCTCTGTTAAACCTCCTGCACTACACTCTGTGGTGCTGAGGTGTGGTTTGAGGCATGGCTGCAGGGGAGACCGATGGGCACACAGAGGACTTTATGATCTGCTCGTCAGTCCAACATGGATCATTGCTGCTCACTTAGAGTCCAATAGTCTCTGCAAACCTGCCCCTCTGCTACTGAGACAAATGGCCCTCCACCTCTGGCTGTCAGCTCCGTCTCTCCATCACTCTCCCTGTGGATACAATACAAGTGAGCTGACGCATCCTTCAGCGGAGACTGTGGGCCAGTAAGGAGCAGCTGCAACATGTGCTTTACATTGGAAACAGCGACAAGGCTGGACCTAACCATGCCTTTTTAGTTCCTATTATTTGAATTAGATTTAAATTTCAGGGAATTCCCCTGGAAAAAGTTACATTTTAAAGCTCAGTAAGTGCAAATAGTTTGCTGATTTCATGAAAAACCTAATTAAATCATCCAGATTACAGTTTGATTGGGGTTTTGCCATCATGGAGCAGCCCTAATAGCTCAGAGGATCTCATAGTTTTTCCACTCAGCTGATTGAATTCAAAGGTTAGGAGCTGAAGAATCAAACTGCGCTCCTCCTTCCACCTTTGGAGGATCATTCAGTGACAGCCAGGATTAGACCATCAGCTGGGACACAGGAAAACATGAGGTGGGAAGATTTTCCTTCCTCTACACTGACTCAATCATTTCTGTATATTTCTGCAAGTCTGCTCATGTTAGAGCTCTGACTTCAGTTCAGGAGATGGGGCTTCAGCTGAGGAGGAAGAGGAGGAGGAAATGAGGAAGGAGAGAGCAGTGGTGGAGGAGGCAGATGAAGAAGAGGAGAAAGAGATGATGGTGTGGCGATGACACAGAGTGTATAACACCCAAAGAGGAGGCAGGGGAGAGGCTCAGGAACTTTGAGCCATCATGGACTCCCACTCCTTCATCCAGCCCTGTGTGGATCATCAGCTCTAAAATGTCAGCTCACTCATCTTCTGACTGTCTGTGCTCTTGTTGGATTCCACTAATTATATACGAAGTAGTCCTAAATCACACTGGAGATGGATTTTCTCTTCATCCACACTGATTCTGTTCATTTGGACCTGATTGTTTTGATGCTCTTTGATAACCATCCATCCATTCTCTTCCGCTTATCCTGTTCAGGGTCACTGAGGTGGTTAAACAACTCCTTGGTGGCAGGGTCCCTGGGGTGGATGAGATTCACCCTGAGCTCCTGAAGGCTCTGGATGTTTTAGGGCTGTCTTGGTTGACACACCTCTGCAACATCATGTGGAGATCTGGGGCGGTGCCACTGGATTGGCAGACTGGGGTGGTGGTCCTCATCTTTAAGAAGAGTGTTCTTCAACTATCCTGGCAGTCAGACTCAAGGTCTATGCCAGGGTGCTGGAAAAGAGGGTCCGTCCCTTAGTCAAATCTCGGATTCAAGAAAAACAATGCTGGTCGTGGAATGCTCGACCAGCTCCTCATCCTCTCTAAGCTATTTAAGTGTGAATGTGAATTTGCCCATCGAGTCTACATGTGTTTTGCAAATTTGGAGAAGACATTCAACTGCATCCCTTGTGGTATCCTGTGGGGGGTGCTGTGGGAGTATGGGTTGTCTGGCCCATTGCTGCAGATCCCTTCTTCAGCAGACAGCTCCTCTGGAGCTTCAAGCTGCTTCTCTTTAGAAGGAGACCTACAAACCTTTGCATCCAGCCACAAAGACTCCATGGGCTCCTCTGGATCAGCAAACATCATTTTCACTCTCATTACTGTTGGACTTCACAATAAAAGCCTCAGATTTATGGATGCTCCACCCCGACCTTTGACACCATCCAAATGATGGATCAAAGTGTTTGAATGCTCTCAGCAGCTTTCAAACTCTTGGTACTTATACATTTAGACTGATTTGGACTCAACAAAACTGTTGATGTGATCCAAACTAAAATCATGCCAGAGGATTTTATTTTGAAATTCTGATCATTTAAACTGCATATTTAATCGTCTTCTGTTCATTTAAATGCACAGTTGCTCCACCTCACATTTTTGGCTTTTAGAGAAAAAAGCAAAGAATTTAGATTATTTGAAGGAACTTAAAATAGATTCAAACTAAAAGCATTTAGAGAATAAAATCCTACATTACCTCTGACCTTTGACCTGAATCTACAGCACTGACCTTTGACTTTCAGCTCCACTTCTTTCCTCAGCAGGATGTTTCCCTCCTCGCTGTAGACGGTGCAGATGTAGGTATAGGTGTCTCTGTCTGTGGGGTGTTTCAGGGTCAGACTGAGGTCTCCAGTTCTCAGCAGGTCTTCATTCATCTCTGTTCTTTCTCTGTAACGTCTGTGCTGTTCTTCATGCTGGGCAGAGCTGTTCTGATACAGGTGGACCTCCCTGCCAATTATGTCCGTCCACTCTACTTCAGCATCTTCAGGCAGCTGAACTGTGGTTTTGAGGGGCAGCTGGACAGACTCCACCTCTGACTTAACCTTCACCTTGGGGACTGAGAGGACAACAAGGTTATTATCAATAACAAAAACAAACAAAATAATGAAAACTGAAATTGAAAAGGCATTTTCATTAAGTGAAATAAAAAAATGTAAAAATTTAAATTAAAAGGAAAAAAAAAACAATGATTAAGTTTATTTTAAAACCTTCTGAATTGTTATGAAATCACTTTTTCCACTGTAGCTGTTTTAGCTGAGAGCGCCATCCAGCATCACGGCCACGCAGCAAGGTCCCAACCATAACTGAGCGTTTTCAGCTAAAAATCACTGCTGGCTACTTATTACACAGTTAATACATGTGCTGAAGGACTGATTCAGACCTTCATGCTGCACTCTGACTCCTCTACATCACACATGTTGGCCAGGAAGTGGAAGCTGTTACCACGACAACTCACTCAAACTCCTTTGCCTGCTGATGCTGCTCTGTTTGCACACAAGACGAACATTCAGAAGTGCATCCAGCTCTGACCTATCAGGAGTGACACAGTCCAAACTCTGGCTCCAGCCTCAGCAGACCTCACTAACACGTTAATCTGCTTCGTAGTTCAGCCCTCTGCTCAACAGAGTTGAAGCTGGTATTCCCGTCCTTGAAACCTTTCAGTGTCATTTAACCATCACTTGCTAATAGACATTATTCTCCGCTAACTTTAGCCATGTTCACCGTGCCTGTTTTACACGTTGTTGCCAACTCCACAGGAAGTAAAGTAGCTATTGGCTGCTAAAAGTCACTAGAAGTCACTGTATGATGTCATCACCCAATTTGCAATTTGCTCGGCGCTGAAGCGAGGTCCAGGCGATACCAAAGTGTATGAAGGGACGCAGTACTAAGGCTGTATGTACACAAAACAGTGGAGGATTTCAGGTTTCTAGTATGTCTCCAAAACTTTCCAGAAGTCGCCGACATCACTATAAAAGGTGCCTAAATTTGTCGTTACTCACTTTTGGGGGGAAAACAAAAGTTACTGGGGGGGGTCTGCAAAGTCGCTAAATCCAGCGACACCTGTTTTATGGCTTTCATGTCTCTAAAGGCCACTCAACTCTACGAAGTCACCTCCACCTCCTGCTCCCACAGGCTCCTGATTAGTCTGGATGTTCTTGACTGGTTTGCTAACAGAGACAAAGACGTTTATCAGCTGCTGTTTGCTGCTATAGAAATAATCCAGCTGATCGGGGAGAACTCCATCTGACACTCTGATGCAGCCGTGACTCTGACTGATTTCTCTCCACGTTCAAAGGCTGAGAGCATCAGTTAATAAAAAGCTCAGAAATAAAGAGAGAGGCTGCTCACAGCAAAGAGAGGCACTAAAGCAGAGACAAAGGTGAAACCATCAGCCCTGAGTCTCACTCAGGTAGTGGTTCAGTGGATGGGAGATGCTAACTGTGCAAATCTTGGCTTCATACATGCATGTTCAGACATAACTGCATTTGTGAGCTGTGGTGGTTTAATCTGACTGCTTTACTCATTGTTCCTGTTGTTGTGTTGTTTTCGCACTGTAGTCAGGTTGCATGGATAAACTAGTGGACCTCACTTTTATGTCTTTGTGCCCTTGGTGTACTGCCACCATGCCATTATGTGGTATAACATCATAATAACATATTTACAGCACTGTGGAATAAAATTGTGTTCAATATTATTCCATTCATTCTCAGCAATTCTGTATGCTGAATAATTATTATTTACATATTATAAATGGCTTATTTACTATTCTGTAATTAGGTGTATTTGAATAGTTAAGCAAAAATAAACATCTTTTGGATGAAAACACGTCCAAAACCAGGTCAAACACCCTTAATCGCACATTTCCTAAAAAGCCTATGTCCTCTAGATTGCATTGATACTTGTCCCACCCTCCTCAGTGTCATGGACATGACATAGTTTTATAGTGTGTATCATACTGAAATACAGCTTTATCTGTCCATGAAGCCAGATGACACACATCTATTAGTTAAACTGCAGGAATGTCTTAAAGACATTAAGGCCTGGATGACCTCTAATTTCCTGCTTCTAAATTCAGATCAAACTGAAATTCTTGTTCTCGGCCCCACAAATCTTAGAAACATGGTGTCAAACCAGATACTTACTCTGGATGGCATTACTTTGGCCTCCAGTAACACTGTGAGAAATCTTGGAGTCATTTTTGACCAGGATTTGTCCTTCAATGCACATATTAAACAAATATGTAAGACTGCTTTTGTGGAATTTGTACAATATTTCTAAAATTAGAAACATCCTTCCTTAGAGTGATGCTGAAATGCTAATTCATGCTGATCCAAAATGCTGCAGCTAGAGTACTGACAGGGACTAGAAAGAGGGAGCAGATTTCTCCCATATTGGCTTCTCTTCATTGGCTCCCTGTTAAATCTAGAATAGAATTTAAAATCCTTCTCCTCACCTACAAGGTCTTGAATAATCAGGCCCCATCTTATCTCAAAGACCTCATAGTACCATATCACCCCAACAGAGCACTTCATTCTCAGACTGCTGGCTTACTTGTGGTTCCTCGGATACTTAAGAGTAGAATGGGAGGCAGAGCCTTCAGCTTTCAGGCGCCTCTTCTGTGGAACCAGCTCCCAGCTTGGATTCAGGAGACAGACACCCTCTCTATTTTTAAGATTAGGATGATTGTTGGGTTTTCTCTGTAATTATTGTAGGCTCCTTACCTTACACTATAAAGCACTTTGAGGTGACTGTTCATTGTGATTTTGGGCTGTATAAATAGTGAGTTAAATTGAAAATACTTAAGTACATGAGGCTGTAACAGTGATGCATCCTAAAAAAAAAAAATCAACAATCAAGTGGTACAAAGGGGGCCCCAAATTTCAGTTCAATTCAATTTTATTTATATAGCACCAAATCACAACAAACAGTCTCCTCACGGTGCTTTGTATTGTGGGTAAAGACCCTACAATAATTACAGAGAAAACCCAACAGTCAAAACGACCCCCTATGAGCTGCACTTGGTGACAGTGGGAAGGAAAAACTCCCTTTAAAGAGAAGACACCTCCAGCAGAACCAGGCTCAGGGAGGGGGGGTCATCTGCTGTGAGGGGGCTGAGGGGAGAGAAAAGACATCCTGTGGAAGAGAGTCAGCCTAAATCAGTGGAATAAAGTGAAACGGAGAACTAGGAGCTGTCAGAGGAAGAGAGCAGCACACTGAAATTATCTGTTACTGCATGGCTCTGAACCTTCACACAGCTATGGAGGATCACATGCAGAAAGGATATGGAGATTTTCACATCTCTGCTAGAAATCATGTTCTAGTCATTGGGACTCAGATGTTACTGCATGATGACATCATCAGCAGGTCTGATGGTCACATGACCTCCCTGTCCCCTCCTCCTAGTCTCAGATTGTGTGTCAGTTTGTTCCTGATGTGTTCCTGACTCGTTCTTTGGTAACTAGTCACAGCGTCCAGTAAAGAGCTGCAGACATGTTGGATGAAGAGCAGAAGAACAGACACACTGAGCCTCCACAGTCAAGGAGCCCCCAGAGGACACCTGCTAACTATCGGCATTATGGGTAGTGTAAGAGGAGAGACTCACTTGTCATGAAATAGTGCCAAAAATGATATAAAAGACCTCCAGAAACCAGAAGAAGAACCAGGAGAACCAGGACAACCAGGAGAGCTTTGGCCCAGAATGGAAATGGTTCTGTGGAGAAACATTGAAAAACAACAATGTAACCTCTAAATTCTGATGTCCATCTACAAAACTTACTTCTGATCTTCTACATTTCTGACCTTTGACCTGCAGCACTAGTTTCTGTCTCAGGATGTCTTTGTCCCTGTAGATGGTGCAGATGTATCCTCCTGTGTCTCTCTCTGTGGGCTGTTTCAGGGTCAGACTGAGGTCTCCAGTTCTCAGCAGGTCTTCATTCATCTTTGTTTGGATTCTGTACACGGGTTCTGGGTCAGAGCGAGTCCACTCCACCCTGGTGTCCTCGGGCAGGTCAGGTGTGGTTTTGCAGGGCAGGATGACAGACTCTGAGCCTTCCTCCACCTTCACCTCCACGTACTGGTCTGAGAGGACAATAAAGCACAATATCAACTACGATAGTAACTGGAGCCCAGTTACCATGTGGAACTAAACAGGATCAGGATCAGGAGGCGTGGCCATCTGAAAGACTGGGAGGATTGCGGCTCAGTAATGACCCTCAAAACTGATGAGCTGCCGTGGGCTAAACATGGGTGAAAATTGCTGATGCGCACACCAAATACAACTACACTTAAGGCTGTGTTTGTTTGATATATTTATTATCTTCTGTGATGAGGGTACGCCAATAAAAATGTTCATACAAATATTAAAACTCACACAAAATACAGTACCTATGTATAAAAGCGGTCATAGCTCACCCCACACCATTACTGCAGCCATTACCCTTTGACCAGGTGAGCACAATTACAAATAACCACAAAACACACCCACAGTGACACACACACAATGCCAAGAACTAATAAAGTGCACAGACACACCCATATTTGGCTCCTATAAGGAGTGAAAGGGAAAGAGTAAAGAAATGGATTGCAGACACACAACAACTAAACACAAACTATGAGAGAGAGAATACAAAGTTTGTGCTGATTTGTTGTTCACGCTGAGGTTCAGTCTGTGCTAAATGTTGCTGCTGAGTTCTTCAGGTGTGTCAGAACAATTTAGGAAACCTTTTGTCTATGGTACTCACTGTTGACCTGTAATTAAAGCAGGTGTTTGGGTTTGTTCCTGACCTTTGACCTGCAGCTGGATGTCTGTCAGTCTCTGTTCCTGTCTTCCAGCACTGATGGAGCAGGTGTAGCTGCCGCTGTCAGTCAGTTGTGGTTCTCTCAGAGTGAGGCTGAAGTCTCCAGAGTCCAGAGCATGAGACCTCACTGATGTGCGTCCGCTGTAACGCTGGTTTTGTCCTCTAAGATCATCTCCTCCTTCTCGGAGCAGGTGGACAGATTTGGGATCGAGATCACTGCGAGTCCACATCACTGTGGGGCCATCAGACATAGAACCTGAGGACTGACAGGGCAGCAGGACAGACCTTTCCTTCTCATACACCTCCACCACCACAGCCAGGGCATGCTGGGAAACTGAGGACACACAAACAGACACACAAATTAAAACTGTGATTGATGTTGGATGCTATGCTGTAGTAAAGCAAGACTTTGTGGATCTCTGCAGTATTAAACATGGCAGTGTGACATTAATTTACTACAAGACAGCCCTAAAGATAATAAAAATATATATTTTTAGCTATATTTCTATTAACTTTAGCACTCTGGAGGACGGTGATGAAGACCTGGACAGTTTGCAGCTTTATATTGAGTGTTTTGAGTGAGTCATCATGGGAAACCAGACAAGACGTTGACCTGCAAAGGAACTCATGTCACGGTTAACAACTTTACATCAGTGGACCAGAACATCAGTCTATGGCTGTACTGATCCTCCAACAGGTGATCTGTAGCTACATCAGCACTATTTCCTGATTCTTTCTTTCATGTCTACATAAACATTTAATGCTGTTTTTTTTCTTGTTGTTTTAAATAATTTTGAAATGCTTCTTTGGCGACTGCACTGCTTTATTTCACTTGTATCATGTGATGAGAGCAGAGAGAGGAAGGAGATCTTACCGTGCAGGAGGATCACAAACACCACCAACATCTTCATGTTCCTCTGTCAGCAGCTCTCACTGTGCTGACACTCTCACACTGCTCAGAGTTCAGCTCCGCACTCTGTTAGAGCTCGTCTGTGGAATGAAGTCCAGCCGGCCCCACATCACTGCTGAGGAAAGAGGAGTGTCATATAATTGTCAGGGTGAGGTTGCTGCAGCCCCACCCTGTCACACACACACACACACACACACACACACAAAGCTCCACCTTCAGTCCTGTCACTCAAACATCCACTGTAGCTGCAGTGATTCAGATGGAGCCTCAGCAGGCTGGATCTCCTCTCCATAGATGTGTTTCCATGCAGATGATGGACAGAAAGCAGCTCCAGGATGAAGAGTGTGAGAGGAACTTGTTCCACCACAGGATTCATTACAGCACTGTGGCCTCCACAAAGCCTCACACTGTCTCAGTCCCTGTTTACAGTTTACAATGAGAGAAGGCCTGAAGCTCAGCCAATCACAGCAGAGAATGAGGACAGGAAGTGATGCGCTGACACAGCTGCGGTGATTGGAAGGTTCAGCTGTCAGGGTGAGGCTGCTTCATGCAGGTGTGAACCTGTGAGGAACCTGAACGCCTCCTCTTTCCTCAGCAGGGCTCTGTGGCAGTCTGCACTCAGTGAGAGCTCACTGAGAGCTGCAGGGGAAACAAACTGATTCTGATTCTGTTTGTGCTGCTCACACACTGAGATTAACACACTGAGATTTAGTGTCACTAATAGAGCAGACTGACTTGAATGACAGCAGAAAGAAGTGAAGCCTTAAAGGTGGAGCTAACAGATCCTTACTGCACTCTAAAAGGTAATACCTATTCTTACTTAAATTACGTTTGTGTGCTGTACTTAAGTCTCACTATACTGTTGAGTTAACTCAAGCAATGTGAGTAATGTACACGTTTAGCCTGAGAAAGGTACAAGACTAAGTTCTAGTGTGTAAACTGGACTTGAATATTTTTGTTACTGGAGTGAATGCTGGGGTGAGTTCAGCAGTGCACATGCGCAGTACAGAAGTGCGGGAAGCTTCCAGAAACCCTGTGGACTTACACATTGGAAGAAGCTGATCTTCTCTAAAGGTGAGCTGTTCATCTTCAATATATTTTTATGTGTCATGTATGACTTTATTATTCAATGTATTGTTACAGGCTAGTTTTGCATGATGATGCATAAACGTATTTGCAGACTAATGCTAATGTTAATGTTAGCATGGGCTTATGGGGCCAATATTAGCTAAAACTGCCATGTACTGTATTTTACTTGAGAGCCTTTAATGTTTTGTCCATGATAAGAGCTCTTAACATTGATTACCTGTATTTCAAATGCAGCACGTTAGCATGTTTGTAAGCGTAAACCAGGCCTGCTAACATTCGTGTAGCCTTAATTTCACTCGGTCATGGAGGGTAATGTGACGTTCAGGAACAAGCCTCGAGTGGAAAAACTGCTGAACGGTTCAAATACTGGCACCAGAACCCCGTCGGTGGAAAAGCGGCCAGTGAGAGCCGTTCTTTGTTTTTTTATGACTTTGCTTGCTTATAATGCTCTGGACATGGAAGCATGGAAGAAAAAAATACAATGCATTCCACTAAATAAGTGCTCTCAACGAGCTGAACAATTATTTTGTATCACTTATTGTGAAGAATGTGATTCATTTTCTTCAGAAGATGCTTTTGCTTACTTTTATTGTTTTTCCCTTCTTGTAGACCAGTGATGTTGTTGCCATGAGGACTGCTGTCCTGCGATGTCTCTCGGTTTTCCTCGGGGGTGATGAAAGAGACTTCTACAATGCCTCTTTTGTACGTATTGCAATTTGGTTTGTTAGAGGTTCTGCACTTGGAAATCAAGATTTTCACCCCATTCTTTTTTTCTCTTTTTTTTTCTTAATATCCACAGGATTCAGATGCTGTGGCAGACTTCACCCAGGTTCCTGTGGGATTATTGCCTGTTATTCCTGAAGTCAGTCAGCAACCAGGTCCGAATGCTCTTCACCTTGAACCATCCAGCATGTTATCATTCTGGAAGGTACAATTGTCATGGTTGACACTGAACGCCACCATCAAGCTGTTTGTCTCATATTTGGGCTGATCTATGCCCTTCATATTTGGGCTGATCTATGCCCTTCATATTTGGGCTGATCTATGCCCTTCATATTTGGACTGATCTATGCCCTTCATATTTGGGCTGATCTATGCCCTTCATATTTGGACTGATCTATGCCCTTCATATTTGGACTGATCTATGCCCTTCATATTTGGACTGATCTATGCCCTCCATCCTGACAGTCCTAAAAAGCACCTTTGACTTCATTCAGAGACTGATGCTCAGTCTGGTTTTTTTTATGCCATTACTTGTATTTCTATGTTTTTTCTTATTGTGTATTCATTTAATATATTTTTTTTAACTTACTATCATATTTTAATTAGATTTTTTTTTTTCGCACTGTATTATCAAATAAGTTGGTAAAGTTCTTATTTTGTATTTGTTGGATGCAATGTTTGGCCCATGAATTACTTCATCAAGCTATTTATTTATTTCTGTTTACTGCCAAGTATGTCAGAATCTGTCCTCCATATTGAACTACTTAAATCACTTTTTTAAAAAATGTTACAGTGCTAGAGTGCCTGCTTGTTACAGTTCAAAATAAACTGTTTTAGTTGCTGCTCATTCAGCCTGTAAGCTTACTTAAGCATCTTTCTGGTATTAGTTATTGAGCCCTGTGGAAGGGTAAAAACGTGATTAGTTTTGTATTTGTGCATGTGTGGCCACATTGGCCTTTTGTTAAGAAGCTAAGGAAAGTATTTTGTTAAAAATAAAACATTGAACCTTGTGACCTTATCATGTTTTGTTGTAGTTACTTCATTCATTTAAGGCAATCGGTTTCCTAGAGTCTACTAAGTAAACTGTACTGTTCATGTAAGTTGGACTAACTTGATGTAGCTAAGTTTAGAACAGGTCAATTTACTTGCTATTTCTGAGTTGAAACAACTTCACTATACTAAGTTAATTTAACTTAACACGATTAAGTTGACACAACAAGGTCTTAAGTACACTGAACAAGTATATGTTAAGTAAACAAACATAAGACTTAATAGTTATACTTACTTACATTGTTCAGGGCAATCGGTTTCCAAGATTTTCTTAAGTAAGGTCAACTTGTCAAATTTTACAGTGTGGGGTGAAGTGTGTGTTGACGTTTCTGATCATGCAGTGGATTTCAATCCATTCTGTGAATGACAGGATCAACTCTGTCCTATCAGGAAACGTTGGTTATAGATGAGGAGAAAGAAAAGCTGTGAATCACTGAAGGTCTGCAGAGGACACAGACAGAAAAATCCACTTTTTTTCCTGCAGAGAGCTGTGAAAGTGAAGTGAGCAGCATCCCTCCTTCATGAGTGTTTCACAGATCTCAGACAGATGATCTGTGAAACACTTGGATCTGTTTATTGATCGGTATCAGTGACTGGAGGAACAGCAGTGTGGTTTGAGGAGAAATAGAGCTGCTGCTGATGCAGTGATGGAGATGCTGAAATGATCAATGATCAGTCACTGAGGACACTGGAGAAGTCTGGGATCCGAGCTGCAGCTCACTGCTGCTTGGAAAATGCACAACAATGTGTGTGAAGGACCCACACTGTGTCAGCATTTAGAAAGGTCACATGTAGGGATCCCAGGATCCTGATTGGTCCACAGCTTTTTCTTTATATTCATGATCTTTGTAATTGGAGTCATTTGGTATCATTTGTTCTTTTTGGAGATGATCCAAATAAATTTTGTTGTGTGATATTTGAAAGGATGTTTTGTTGCCACTGAATGCAGAAAAAATGTGAAGCATTCAAACCAAAAGAGTTTCTGCAACGTTTCAGCTGCTTTGATTACAGATGAACATTTCAAACAACACACTGACATATCAAAGTCGTTATCAGCATTGTACAAAATAAGAATGTATGAAACTATAAGGCTCTGAATATTATTCACTGCTCACTGAGACTTCCTTTCATTCTGAGTGTGATCTGTGTCAATACATCAAACATATCAGAAACGATGGATGGATGGATGGTGTTTGTGTGTCTGTGCAACACTTCAGTGAAAGCAAAGTGTAAATGATCAGAATCGTTGGTGTCAAAGGCTCGAGGATCAATGAAAAAGTGAAGGTAAAAAAGGTGGAGGAGTGCACACACCTGGGCTCAACCATCCAAAGCAACAGAGAGGTGAAGAAGAGAGTGCAGGCAGGGTGCAGTGGGTGGACATGATGATTTGGAGATGGTGGCAGTGACAGAAAGATAGGAGGCCAAGCTGGATGTGGCAGAGCTGAAGAGGTTCAGATCTTCACTGGGAGTTAGAAGGATAGACTGGATTAGAAATGACTCCATCAGAGGGACAGCTCAGAGTCAGAGAGGCTGAGATGGTCTGGACATGTGCAGAGGAGGGAGCGTGAAGATGCTGCAGGCAGGAGGAACCCCAGGTGAGGTTCATGGATGTAGTGAAGGAGGACATGCAGAGGGTTGGTGTGACAGAGGAGGATGCTGGGATAGGGTGGGCATGTTCATTGAGGCTCAGGTTGAGCTTGTGTGTGTGGAGCAGTGTGTTTATGAATGAGTGCAGTCAGCAGGGTTCATCTCAGCAGCTGTTTGAAGGAGACTTTATGTCTCTGAGCTGTGACCAGTTATTAACCGTGGTTGCTGACATTAAGCCAACAGGTTTTGCAAGCTAGCTAACCAGCGCACAAACTACTGCCAATAGCCACAATGAACTGAACATGAAATATGTATTAAAGGTTGTGGTGACTGAGACAGAGAACGGATGATTAATGCTTCTGAATATAAAATACTTGATAATAACGTACAGTCCTTCTTAACCAACATGGCTGCCAGGTTCTTCGCTAAATTTCAGATATGACCCGCAACTGTGACCATGACGTCATATTAATGGTGCATGTGTATTACATAAAACATGAATCCTAATGTGCTTTCCGCAGGTAACTGAACAGGTTATTTTGAGTTTTTAAGTATTTTTTCAAGTTGAAAATTGCCAAATTGTCATGACAACAGTTTTACTGCACACACACGCTGCCGCCATCTTGGAGTCAGGGCTGGGGGGGGCTACTCTGATTTTCTGGGTTTGAAGTCTGAGAGCTGCCATCTTCAGAGCTTTTTGATGACTCTCTTTATAAACAGAGCTTTTTTGCAGCCAACAGCATCACGATTGATCTGAGAGCTGAACTGATGATGATGATGTTGGGGTCCAGGTGATGATGAGCTCTGCTAGTTTACCTTCAGCCTGTAGAAGAAGAGCTTTACACACCTGGATGACCTCCTATCACACATCCTGCTGTTCCTTCTCTGGAAGGTTGTGGACTCCGTCTGCTCGAGCAGTTTTCCAGCCAAATGAATGTGATGAATAAAGACCAGCCTGTGCCCCCCCCCCCCCCCCCCCCCCCCCTCCACACACACACACACACCACGCAACACTGATGAGGACAGGCAGTTCAGATCATGTGGCTTCAACGTTAGTTTAACTTATGAAATCATGGACAGTAAAATAAAGTCTGTGTAGATCTTTTGCCCCCTTCAAGCTGAATCCACTGAGACTAAAATTAGAATCCAGTAAAGACTTCAGAGTCTGAGACATAACATTTTTATTGATTATATGATGCGATAAGAATTTGATATTGATTTTTATATATTGTGAAAACAGTGTGTAGTTGTGAGTGCGCTGTGGTTGGATATGAATGTACTGTGAGCTCACTGTCAATCATTTCATTCAGGGTTTCATTTTGAATTGATCATTTTTCATGTTTCCAGCTGCATCTTTAGTCATTCTGAACTGTTTCCTGTCCAAAGAGCTGGACTCAGGCATCTGTAAGAAAACACAAGAAGGTTTTCTTATTTTAAAATAGACTCACACTAAACTGTTTTATAGAATAAACTCCTGCATGTCAGGAACCAAGAACTCAATACACTTTAACAAGAATGGAAACGATGAGCTCAGGCACAAAAAATATGAGCCAGCTATAGCACTGACCTCTGACCCTTCAGGTGTATCTAAAGCAATGACCTCTGACTTTCAGCTCCACCTCTTTCTTCATCAGGATCTTTCCCTCCCTGCTGTAGGCGATGCAGGTGTAGATGTTTGTGTCTCTCCCTGTGGGCTGTCTCAGGCTCAGACTGAGGTCTCCAGTTCTCAGCAGGTCTCCATTCATCTCCGTTCGTCCTCTGTAACATCTGTCCTGCACCCCAGGCTGGTCAGAGCCGTTCCGATACACGTGGACCCTCCTACCACTGTTGTCAAACCACAGGACTTTAGCATCTTGAGGCAGGCTTTCTGTGGTTTTGAAGGGCAGCTGGACAGACTTTACCCCCTCCTCCACCTCCACCTTGGGGACTGAGAGGACAACAAACACAACATGATGACATCAACAGCAGCTCTGAGCACAAAGGTTGTTATGATGAACATGTGTCCCATGTAGCAGAGCGAAGCTCCAACAGCAGCAGCCTGGCTTTAGTTTGAGCCCTTTGCTGCATGTCCTCAGCCTGTCTCCCTGCTCTCCTGTCTCTCTCTCACTGTACCCTCCAATAAAGACAGACATCTTTAAGCTGACAGCAGTCGCTGTTTCAAAATGGATGATTCCCACTCAGAGGAAGCTGTAATCAGTTTAAAGCATGCTCTTACTTGTGGCACTGACCTCTGACCTTGAGCTCCACCCTGTTGAGAATGTTTTCCTCTCCGCTGTAGACGGTGCAGATGTAGGTCCCTCCATGTGTGGGGTATTTCAGGGTCAGACTGAGGTCTCCAGTTCTCAGCGGGTCTTGGTTCATCTTGGTTCGGCCTCTGTAATCAATGGGTTGTTCTTCGGGTCGGTCGGAGCCGTTCTGATACACGTGGACTGTTCTGGAACGTATTGTCCACTCCACTTTAGCATCTTTAGGCAGGTGACCTGTGGTTTTGCAAGGTAGGTAAACTGTCTCCACCCCTGACTCCACCTCCATCCTGCTAACTGAGAGGACAACAGAGCACAGCATGAGCTGCACAGACAGCAGAAGCTCTGAGCACGTTAGTGCTAAAACATGTTTGACTGGGTTTATAGGAACTGTGAGAAGCAGCATCTTCATCTCTGGCTCATCAAGTAACCTTTTCATCACCCTCTTAGAATAATGGCCTGACTCAGTTTTTAATGAAAATGTAATTTTTGCCCAAATCATCATATTTTCAATATTTGGTTCAGTTTTTGTGTTTTCTTAAAAAAAAACCTGAAAAAAGGACTTTTATTTTAGGAGGATGACGGTTAGAAACCCTGACTTCACCTAACTGAAAACTCACAAACTAATTCTGCTTGTTATCTACTGCCTACCTGTCCCTAACTGCGTAGTTAGCTATGAGGAAATAATATCGTGAAGGTCATTATGAAGCACTTCATTTAATCTATTATTAGACTCAACTGGCTTCTCTCCAAATCTAATGAGTCGACTCATTGTTACTCTGGCTCTTGTCCTGACACACAGTTCTTCCTGAAAACCTGCTTTTAAGTTTTTCTTAATAACTTTAAAATTTACCTTATTGGACTGCACGGCACTGAGGAATAAATTAATTACAGTAGATGATTATCTGAAAGATGCTCCATCTCCTTCAATCCCCAAATGACTCAGAGTCCTGGTGCTGGGCCTTTGTGTTGTTTCCCTGAGGTTCTGTTCTCATTGCTTTTCTACTGTGTCCTGAGTTTGTTATGTGTGTGTGTGTGTTCATTGTTCATTCCCTGTCCTTGTGTCATGTTCATGTGTTCAGTGTGTCCTGGTCCTGGTCTGTTTGGTTACTTCCTGTTTTATTTTGGTAAGTTTTGGTCTTTGTGCTTTGGGTTTAGTTCTGCTTCCTGTGCTTCCCTCTCAGCTGTTTCCCATCACCTGCTCTGTCTACTGTGTTTCCACATCCCTTGTGGTGATGTTGTTGGTTTTCCTCCTGCTGTGTGCCTCTCTGTCCGGGTCCTGTTATCAACTGTGTTTTCTATTTTATGCTGCTGGCCCCGTCTGGTTCTGTCTGGTGTTCCAGCCAGAAAGCTGATTTTTTTTGAGTTCACACACTCCCTCTCGAGTCCTGATTTTGGGGTCCTCAACCTGGCTGCCACAGCTGTACATGACCTCTACACCTGATCTCCACCTCCTCTCACTGTATGCTGTAGTGTTGAGTTTTTCTTAAGTAATACAGACACAACATACCTTTGTTTCTCCTTAAATATAATACAAAAGCCACAATGGCACCAAGTGCAACAGCCAGGAGAGCCAGAAGACACCAGGCCTCAGCTGGAAAAGTGTACGGCTCTGTAAGAAACCAACAACACGAGGGTTAGATCCACTGTAACAATACCGGACAATGTACTGTATAAATATGGAGCTTGTTATTTACAGGTCTTTTCAGTATTTCCATTGTGGTTTAGGGTGTTGTTGACGCTCCAGAAAATATTCTGGCAGAAAATTACCAGGACATTTTGTTCCAGTGCAAACACCATGTTCTAAAAGAATCACTCTTTGCTCTGGTTGATCAGGCCGGTTCTGGTCAGGTGTGGGCTCAGCTCACCCAAACAAGCTCTCTTACCCACCCAGACTAGTCCAAAGTAGCACCACAGAAACCATCAGCACTATTCCCAAAGTCTGATCCTAAGAGCAGCCTGCAGCCCGCCTCCAGAGACTCTGCACCTGTTCACTCTCTGTAATCACAGCTACTAATGTGCACAGTGAGGTGTCTAAATCATCGAGGAGCTCAAAGGCACTCTCTTTGTTAAAAAAATATAAATGCCTTAATTTCTATCACTGAGTCACTTTTAACTTAAAAGACTCAAATGAGTTTCAGCACAGAGGCCTTCAGTTGGAAGTTAAACAGATTACATGAAAACTGGATCTGTTTCAAGTGGTGTCCCACAAACAGGAACCCACCACACCAATGGCAAAGAACCAATCGGTGTCAGAGTGCACTTTTCCATCAGTGCTGGCTTTCTCACCTGTCAAATGAAAGGACAAACTAACTGTGGTATAAAAATTAATAGAATTAAGAGTTGGACCTTTGACCTGCAGGTGAACATTTGTCAGTCTCGGCTCTTCTCCAAACTCTCTGATGGTGCAGGTGTAGGTGCCGCTGTCAGAGAGGTGGGGTTTCCTCAGAGTGAGGCTGAAGTCTCCAGTCTGCAGAGCGTCGATCTTCATGGATGTTCGGCTGCTGTAACGACTGTTTTGTTCCTCTCTTGCCTGCTGATGCTGGTGGACGGTTGGAGGGTTGAGGTCGTAGTGGCTCCACACCGCTGTGGCGAGTCCTGTTACAAAAGGCATCTCACAGGGCAGCAGTACTGACTCCGCCCCCTGGTACACCTCCACAGTGAAGACTTGGTGGGACACTGTGAGGACACACAGACACAAATGTGAATCAGCTGTTTGTGTGATCTGAGCATCACATGAAATTAGCAACTAGTTGCAGTAGATTTTGTCAGTGTGAAAATAATAAGTTAACACCACAAAGTAGGCTGCCTTAACTCCACAATTACATGTTTGATTATTTAACATCTGATTGTTCACTTTCAGGTTGTTTCATATAAATCCTGTTTATAAGTCCAACTCAGGACATTTAGTAAATGATCTGAATATGCCCACTTTAACTGTGGAACAATAGAATAGAATAGAATACAGAACAACAGAGGTGTTTCTGATGGACATGTCCATGTGCAGCTCTTGTCTCTGTTCCTGCTGTGTGGTGAGCAGCCTGTTAGTGTGATAACCTCTGACCTTTATCTACAGGAGGTGTTAGGGTTTGTTGCTGACCTTTGACCTGTAGCTGTACAGTTGTCAGTGTGCGTGTGTTTCCGATTGCTGTGACGGTGCAGGTGTAGGTGCCGCTGTCAGAGAGGCGGGGTTTCCTCAGAGTCAGGCTGAAGTCTCCGGTCTGCAGAGCGTTGGTCTTCACGGATGTTCGGCTTCTGTAACGTCTGTGCTGATCACTCAGTTTATCACCTGCTCTGCTACGCTGATGTATGATTGGAGAATTGAGGTCGTAGCGGTGCCACACCAGCGTGTGGCTCCGAGGTACAGAAGAATCCCGGCATGGCAGCAGGACGGACTCCACCCCCTCAAACACCTCCACACCTGAGGCATGCTGGGAAACTGCGAGGAAACAGAGTAAAAATAATAAACTTGGTAAGACATGGATCCACCTTTAAAATAAAGATATTGTGATGACTCTGTGGCACCTCTGAATGTCACAGATCATTTCACTGATGTGGACAACTCTGCAACATAAGGTTACATCACAATTCAAATCACAACAGTCACCCCAAGGCACATTACTTTGTAAGGTAAAGACCCTACAATAATCCAGAGAAAACTGAACAATCAAAACGACCCCCTATGAGCAGCACTTGGTGACAGTGGGAAGTAAAAACTCCCTTTAACAGGAAGAAACCTCCAGTCTGGATCTTGTCCTGACATATGACAAAGAAACTGAAGACTTAACAGTATTCCCTGAAAGCCCCCTCCTGTCTGATCATTTCTTAGTAACATTTACATTTACTTTAATGGATTACACAGCAGTGGGGAATAAGTTTTATCACAGTCTTTCTGAAAGTGCTGTAACTAAGTTTAAGGATCTAATTCCTTCATTATTATGCTCTTCATAATTGCATAAAAATACTGCAGTTTAGTGCAGGATAAACAGGTTAAACTGTGGTGAGTTTACAGTGAAGCTCCGTGTGTAAAGCAGCTGTGGTGTTCATGGACAGAGTTACAGGTTACAGTGCAGCAGAGATTCATTTCAATTTCAGATGAGATTCATTCATGTTCACACTAACTGCATACTGTCAGTACAGAGACAGCATAAACAGCCTGTTGTCAGTGTGGGGGATGGTATCAGCTGAGACAGCTGGTGAAATACTGGGTTGCATTTTGCTGACTTCAGTTGTGTAAATGCACACAGAGCAGCAGCTGCTGATCACAGCCTGACACAAAAAAAACTCCTGGAGCTACAACACACGCTGAGCCACTACAACAGAGCCTCTACTTTTTCACTTTTACTTAAGTAAAGAAGCTGAATCAGTATTTCAGCTTGTAAGTATCTGTACTTCTGCTTAAGTACAGAATGTCTACTTTTGCCACCTCTGATCATAAACAAAAAACTGTCTTTTGGAGCTTTCTATAAACCTCAATTTAGTTTCTAAACTTTTCTATTCCATGTACGAATAAGGATCATACAGATCATCACATAAACACCACACAGTGAGACTTTGTGCCTGTTTGAGGCTCACGGTGAGCTTCTTACCGTCCACGAGGAGCAGGAAGAGCAGCAGCATGTTGATCGTCCTGTAGGAACTAAAGGAGCACGAAGAGCTGCTAATATGCTTCTGACTGGATGAAGACACAAACAAAAAGCTCACTTTTTATTTTAAGGAGGAAGTGAGCCATGTGACATGAAACTGAGCAGAGTGAGGATCATTAATAAACAGCCACCAGCTCAGTGCTCTCATCACGGCTCATCAGCATACTGACACTTATTAAATGAAGAACCAGCATGAAAGGGTTTTTTTTAAGGTGGAAATGTTTACTCGACTCTTTGTTCCTATTTCTTGTGAAATCTAGATTTTTTTAAAAAAGGAAGTTGGAGATTCTGCCAGTTTTAGCTGAACTTATGTAACTCACAACCTAAAATATCAGCTTAATACCTGACGTTAACTTTATTTTGGTAAATCTAGTCATAAAAGCATATAATGTGCTTCACAAAACGAGGAAGTGTAACAAACTAAAGTGTCAGGTTTGTGATAAAAACTGTTTTGAATCATCTTCTTTTTATGTGGGAGGAGAATTAAGAATGTATTTGGGTAATAATTTCACTTTGACTGTGTTTATTGTTTAATGTCTCAGAGAATTATGATCTGCTTTACTCTGAAAATACTGTAGTCTAAATCTTTGTGTTGTTTTAGATGTTGGCACATCATGTAGTGTTAATTAAATACGAAGTCACAGTGTTTCCTGTAGACTCACCTCTGAAGTCGAACCATTGGTTTCCTCTCTGTGACCTTCTTCTGGAGCATTTGTTGACCCTCTTATTTTTCTTGGAGGTATCTGGATCCTATCCCAGCTGTCACAGGGCAAGAGGCAGGGTACACCTGTCCAGGTCGCCAGCTTGTTGCAGAGCTAACACAGAAGAGAGACACACAACCATTCATACTCACATTCACACCTTTCAGCAATTTAGAGTAACCAATTAACCTAACCCACGTAACTGCATGTTTTTGGACTGTGGGAGCTTCTGTCTGTGAGCTTCTGTCTGTGAGCCTCTGTCTGTGAGCCTCTGTCTGTGAGCTTCTGTCTGTGAGCCTTTGTCTGTGAGCCCTTGTCTGTGAGCCTCTGTCTGTGAGCTTCTGTCTGTGAGCCTTTGTCATGGAGTTTGTGGATGTGTGTACAGCAAAGCGCTCAGCAGGCAGAAATGATGCTGGGAATGAGGTTTCTGTTCCCTGCTAGCTCCAAACTTCTACTGGCTGCAACATAAAAATGTCTGTCTGTGGGGACTGAGCAAAGAAACTTGTGCAACATGTTTAAATGTGCTGCATTTTGACACAACATTGACAACTATGAACTGCTTTATAATGACTGGCCGTGGTTCTGCTAAAGGGTCAATGACTGGTTCCTCAAAACTGTTAGTGTTTCCACACCACTTAGCATTTACATGTGCTGACCTTTCTGCTCTGAATCATGTAAGTCACATTCTGATGTGTTACCCTGTTGCTTGTCATGGCATCATCAGTGAGACCATTTTCAGGGAACATCTGATGATACATGTTCAACAATGCATGCCCGTCAGCCTCGTTTAAGACTGTGTGGTGGGATGGAGACAGAGGCACCGCTGTACACTCTTCCAAGAGAAGTTTTTCTGCTGACACCAAAGCACTGTGCTTTACACAGAGGTGGCCAAAGTACTGACATTCTGTACTTAAGTAGAAGTAGAAGTACTTGTACTTGTGTTTATTGTGATTTGGTTTCTTATTTTTATTTGGTTTCATCTTATAGGAAGCAGTTCGCGGCCTGCACAACTCTGAATCCACTAAAAGCCGGTATGATCCTCTGCAGAGGTAAGAATCAGAAACAAAGCAGCAGTATTCAATGTGTGGAGGAGAGAAGAACTTAAAATGTTTTTACTCTTATTTATTTTCACCTTTATTTTCCACAGACTGTGTTCGTCTCACAATGCGAGTGTTTCTAATGCGTGGACCGTGATATAATTGTGTGTCAGTATCAATTGGTGTTGTTTGTGTGTTTTTTTGCCTGAATATTGTTTACGTATGCACTGTGTTTATGCTCTTTATTTACAATGTACAAAAATGTTTTCCAGCTTCTTGCAAAACCTACGAGACGGTCCGCCGCAGCTTCCGCTCTGGAAAAGGCAGCAGCCATTAAAAACTCTGCCCGGTGTCATGCAAGAAGGAAGCCGGTAAGACGTGTTGGATTGTTTTGTTGGTCTGCTGTATTTGTGTAGTTAGCTTGGAAATGCAGTTTTATTTTTGGGAAATATTACTTATTGTTTTTTTTTTTTTACTTTATATAAAATCTGGCTTCTTTTGAACAACCCAAAATGTATATAAAAAGGTATATATATCCAGAGCCGGCCCAAGCTTTGAAGGGGCCCTAAATAAGGTTTGATTTGGGGCCCCCTTCATACCTGAACTTAATCGTTATTAATGCTGGAGGGTTAAAGTTGATTATTAATTTTTTTAAGATGCATTACTGTTTCAGCCCTTTCAATTCAATTATCCAATTCAATTTTATTTATACAGCACCAACTCACAACAAACAGTCGCCTCAAGGCACTTTATACTGTAAGGTCATCCTAATCTTAAAAACAGAGAGGGTGTCTGTCTCCTGAATCCAAGCTGGGAGCTGGTTCCACAGAAGAGGGGCCTGAAAGCTGAAGGCTCTGCCTCCCATTCTACTCTAACCCTCTGAGCTCTATGCTGGCCATTTGCTGCCACTTCACTCTCTTTTTTTAACCATTTTAACTGTGTTAATGCATATGGAATAAAATTTCACAAGGGTCTAGATTTCATTCTGATTTTTTAATTTTCCACTTCAACTACTGAAATATGTCAATAATGTAGTGTGTACATCAAATTGTTCCTCTTGGCTCTATCGTGGCAACTTTTGGCCCATTAAAACCCATTAAAACTACATTTTTAAATCTCTTGTTATATGCAACATAAAAGCATGCATTTTGGGCACAACTGCTTTCATTCTAAACTCAAGACATGGAATTTGTAATTTTTAACAGTTTCTACCAGATTAGATAATTTATTAATTTTTTGCTGAGCAGGCAATTTTATGTAATATTCTTAGTTTCCAATGGGGCGTATGATGGCTTACTACACTCCAGTGGAGCAAATAAATCACACAATTTTGACATAGGAGTGATGTCACATAATTTTTTGTGTGTGTGCATGAAAATAATTATTCCTTTATGTGACATTCTAGCAGAAATATGTATTTGAAAGACAGACTGAAATAAATTATGACCTCCAAGTTACCAGCTATTCAGCTTTGAGTTTCCCAGGTAAACTTGGCTTTGATGCACATGTTCAAAGCACTTGTAGCTTTGTTCTTTTCATTAAAAAAAATACCACACCCAAATATCTAACCTCTAAAAAAAGTTTAAAAAAAATTCACTGGCCATCTTGCAGAGTTCAAAGTTGCAGCTGCAGGGTAAACAACAACAACCTCTGGCACTGTTTGTAAATCTGTCCCGGAGTTTGTGCAGGTGCAGCAAAGACTGCTGCCAGAAGTAAACTTAGCAGCTTCAAGATCGTATTTTCTCCAGCAAGAAGGTCATATTCACTGCTTCAAGCACTTGACTATGTAATGTGCTCAAAGAGCGAAGATGGGGAGAAATCCTCTGTACTTGAAGACACATCAACTCCTGAAGATGAGGGCACACCTTCCTCAGAGGTTGACAGCATCAGCACTGATGATGAAGAGTACCAGCCAGTGCCTGATTCTACTTCTTTAGGGCGTGAGGACAATACAGACACAGCAGTTGGATCAGTGGATGTCTCATGATTGGAAACTTATGTGGTTTCCCACTGCTGAAGAGACCCTGCATTACAATCCAGTATCTGCTGGTCTCACCCCAGGGCCCACCCTGTATGCAATTGCCCACATCAGCAACTTGAAGTCTGCCTTTGACCTGTTTGTCACAGAAGAGATCATTCATCTTCTGTGCACCCACACAAACCTGCATGGGAGGAGGAGGTGTGAGGTTTGGAAGGATGTGGATGAAGTGGAGATGAGAGCCTACATTGGAATTCTGATTTGGGAAGTTAACCATGGAATGAGGGTCACATTCCAACTGACAGGAGCTACAAGGACACACTGTCACATGTGAAAACATCTTTACTTCATTTTTCTTGGAACTCCTCAGAAGACAACTGGCTCTGGTTGGTACAATCAAGGAGAAACAAACCAGAGCTACCTCCCCACCTCCTCCAACTGTGACAGCACAAGATTCTGTCATCTGTCTTTCTTTTCACAAAACTAACATGGCAGTATCCTACATGCCCAAGCGAGGGAAGAATGTGCTTCTTTTGTGCACAAACCCCAGGCAACCAGCGGTCAGCGACGGGGAATAGAGGAAGCCTATAGCAGTTATATGATATAACTGGGATTTAAAGGGTTAAAATTCTGCGTTTGAATGAAATTTTAGTTTTAATGACAAGGACTGATGCAAATTTTAAAATTCAAGTTTTGAAAGTGAGAAAATCAGTTAAAAAATATTTATTTTAGAGCATTTTAGAGCACAAAAAGGAGGTGGCCATTTTTGGCCACGAACAAGCTGAAAGGGAGTTTTTAGGTTTTTTTCATCACTGCACAAAAAGTAATGATTCATAAAAATCAATGATACTGCTGATAATTGACATGCATTTAGCTGCAATGAAGGTTAAAAAAATAAATCAGGTTGCATGTGTTATTTGGTAAAAAAATGTAAATTTATAATTTTCTCATTTTATAAATTATTAGGACTACATGATATAACTGGGATTTAAAAGGTTAAAATATAGAGTTTGAATCAAATTTTGGTTCTAATGACAAGGACTGATGCTAATTTAAAAAATCAAGTTGTGAAAGTGTGAAAATTGGTTAAAAAATGTTAATTTTAGAACATTTTTTGAATATAAACATGAGGTGGCCATTTTTGGCCACGAACAAGCTGAGAGGGAGTTTTTAGGTTTTTTCATCACTGCACAAAAAGTAATGATTCATAAAAATCAATGATACTGCTGATAATTGACATGCATTTAGCTGCAATGAAGGTTAAAAAAATAAATCAGGTTGCATGTGTTATTTGGTAAAAAAATGTAAATTTATAATTTTCTCATTTTATAAATTATTAGGACTACATGATATAACTGGGATTTAAAAGGTTAAAATATAGAGTTTGAATCAAATTTTGGTTCTAATGACAAGGACTGATGCTAATTTAAAAAATCAAGTTGTGAAAGTGTGAAAATTGGTTAAAAAATGTTAATTTTAGAACATTTTTTGAATATAAACATGAGGTGGCAATTTTTGGCCACGAACAAGCTGAAAGGGAGTTTCTTCAATTTTGCCTTCCCTGCAAAAAAATATTAATGCATAATAATCAGTGTTCTTATTAATCAGTTACATATCTCAGGCTGTACTTTTGATAATACAAGAGAATCCCATAGCACTGCGAATATATGAAGTACTCAGTTTTGAGGTAATTTGCCAACAAGTGCATTGTTCAAACAAGCTGGCATTTGAAGGGTTAATAAATAAAAAAGGAATGAACATTTTACATTTACGTGAAGAACTGATGTTAGTTAAGAACGTTATGCAAAAAAAAAATCAAAAAACAAGAAAAAATTAAAAAATTATGCCCTCTGTTTGTTAGTGGCAATTTTTGGCCACGAACAAGCTGAAAGGGTAGTAAAAACGAACAAGTTCAGAGGGTTAAGTATCCTAGGAACCACAAGTAAGCCAGCAGTCTGAGACTGAAGTGCTCTGTTGGGGTGATATGGTACTATGAGCCAATGAAAAGAAGCCAATATGGGAGAAATCTGCTCTCTCTTTCTAGTCCCTGTCAGTACTCTAGCTGCAGCATTTTGGATCAGCTGAAGGCTTTTCAGGGAGCTTTTAGGACAGCCTGATAATAATGAATTACAATAATCCACCCTAGAAGTAATAAATGCATGAATCAGCTTTTTAGCATCAGTCTGAGGCAGAAATATTAGAGTGTAGCCTACTCATTAAATTAGTGTTGTTACAAGTGTACAAATCTGGACAGTTAGAATAGTCTCTTCTTTCTTTTAGGACATTGGCATATGTAAAAAATTAAAACAAACCAAAAGGTTTCATGACAAATGCGGCTGCATAGGGCCCCCTGGTGATCAGGGGGCCCTATGCAGCCGCATTTGTCGCCTATGCTTCTGGCCGGCTCTGCCTACAGCTGCTGTTGCTGCAGCATTGCTGTTCCAGAGGACGTGGAGGCTACAGCAGCGAACATGTCTGTGATCTTTACACACTTTGTAGCATCTACATCGACACTCTTAATTTTCTTCGCACCTCCTTTCTGCTGCATCAGTTTCTCCATGTTCCTGCTCCTTTAACACACGTGCTCAACACTGAAACTACCAGTGGGAGTTACTGGGGACCACGCAGAGAGAGGGTGGGGCTGTTTTCATCCTATATCCTGATGGTTCAGTCCACTATAGTTCAGTCTATATTGAAGATGGCCCAATGGGCCGCCCCCTCTAAACTGTGGGCTGGTCTCTTAGAATAAAGGAAAGAAAAAAAATCCAACAGCATCGGCCCCTGAGGACTGTCGGCCCACCGGGCAGATTATCAGTCCAGCCCTGGACTCAGTTGGCTTCTCTGGCATAGACACTGAACATTTAACAGTTTTTTTCCTGAAAACCTGCTCTACGTATTTCTTAATAACTCTAAAATTTACCTTATTGGACTGCACAGCCCTGAGGAATAAATTAATTGCAGTAGATGTATATCTGAAAGTGGGCCCCTACGCCTCCATCTCCTTCAGAGGCCTGGTGCTGGGCCTTTGTTTTGTTTCCCTGAGGTTCTGTTCTCATTGCTTTTCTTCATCGTTCATCCCCCGTCCCTGTGTCACATTCATGGTTCCTGGTCCTGCTCTGTTTGGTTACTTCCTGTTTTGGTAAGTTTCAGTCTTTGTGCTTTGGTTCCCTCCCAGCTGTTTCCTATTTCTCATCACCTGCTGTGTAAATATTGTCTCAGTTTTTCCATATCCTTTGTGGTGATATGTCATGTTTTTTATTTGTGAATGAAGACATTTAAACAGTTTAGTTTAAAATGTGAACATTTATTATAACAAAGAATCAGAAGGATCACATGTACATGGGGGCTCTTGGTTCAGGAGTTCACAGGTCATCCCAGCAGCTGGCTGTGACTCCCCTTCCCAACACAGCAACAATTCTAGGCTAAGCATAACATTTTATACTACCACTATCTGCAAGCAAAAACAGATACAGAGAACTTGGCCTTCATCATTGGTTCATTGACTCTCATGGCTCAGATTTCTTCCATAAAGTTCTGTAAAAGAAGCACTTCCTGCTCTGACGTTTCCCTGATCCTTACCAGGCAGGTTTATCCTGCTTAGTAACAGGACATGGAGACGTGTACTCACTCTCCTGTACACCGAACTGCACAGACTGTCAAAACCTTCAAGGATAAGATAAACATATTCTTCCCCGAGCCCGGGAAGGCCATAAATAAGATTAACATGTTTCCCAGAAGCCGTGAAGTCATCCTGCTCCTCTATTTAATTTATTGATTTATTTATTCAACCACTGCTTCAGCCACTATTTAGTTATTTTAATTCAATCACTATTTGATCATTTTAATTCGACTACTGATTATACATTATTTAATCCAAAGATTAATTTATCATTTAATCAACTACTGTTTAGAGCTTTGAGTCAACTGCTAATTACTCATTTGATTCAATTACTATTAATGTAATCATTTGATTTATTCACCATTTATTTAATCATTTAATTGATTCATTATTAAATTAATCAATTGTTGGAATTTTACAGCATTATAATTCTGTCCATTAAGTAAAAAGAGTAAAAATAAGACGCAACAATGGCCTCATTGGTTTTCCTCCTGCTGAAGAAGAAGAAGAAACAGCCTTTATTGTCCCACAGAGGGGAAATTTGGGATTTGCTGTGTGCCTCTCTGTCCGGGTCTTGTTATCAACTGTGTTTTCCAGCCTTGTAGATTCTGGTGTTCCAGCCAGAAACAGTGTTTGGTTCACACACTCCCCCTCCTCAGCCTTTCTGCCACAGCTGACCTCCATACCTGACCTCCACCTGCACTCACTTCATGTTGTAGTGTTGAGTTTTTCTTAAGCGTTTTTTGTTTTTTTTCAAATACAACACACACACGACACACAATTGATGACTAATCTCCTGAAATATAATACAAGAGCCACAATGACAACAACTGGAACAGCCATGAAAGCCAGACGATACCAGATTTCACCTGGAAGAGTGTCTGCAAGAAACAACAACACCAGGGTTAGATCCACTGTAACAACACCGCACAATCTACTGTATAAATATGAAGGAATTTTCCATATTAGTTATTTACAGGTTTATTTCCAACTGCCAAGCATTGTGTTTAAGGTGTGTTTGACCACTGTTTGTTTCTGATTAGTTAAATGACTCCTCATCCACAGCAGTGCATTTTGATTAAAACCATAGCATTCTAACTTATTTAATCAATTACTCTTTGATCAGTTATATCAAATGCCACTATAAAATCCAACTGACACCATTTTCTTTTCTTCTATGCGTTTTAACCAATCATCTGTCCTTTGAGTTACAGCTGTATCTGTAGAACGCCCCGTTCTATAAGAGTGTTGATATTCAGTTCTTACATTATTCTCAGTGAAACAGAATTAATCTGCTTGTATGGGATTGTTTCCATAACCTTACTTAATGCAGGTCATAGACTTACTGGGTGACTGTATGTCCCTCAGTGCACATATTAAACGCATTTGTCTGCTTTTTTTGCATTTGTGCAATATTTCTAAACATCCTTTCTCAGAGTGATGCTGAAAAGCTAATTCATGCATTTATTACTTCTAAGCTGGACTATTGTAATTCATTATTATCAGGCTGTCCCAAAGAGTACTGACAGGGACTAGAAAGAGAGCATGTCTTAAAGACCTCAGAGGACCGTATCACCCCCACAGTGTTTCTTTTTTGTTCACATCTTTTTACTCTGTTTATACCCCACTCTGTATTTAATCATTAGTTATTGATTGTTGAGTGATATTCATGTAAAATTGAATTGAATTGAATCAATCAGACTATGGTTTGGCATGTGTTGCTGACCTTTGACCTGCAGCTGAACAGTTGTCAGTCTCGGCTCCTCTCCAAACTCTCTGATGGTGCAGGTGTAGTTGCCGCTGTCAGAGAGGTGGGGTTTCCTCAGAGTGAGGCTGAAGTCTCCAGTCTGCAGAGCATCAGCCTTCATGGATGTTCGGTTTCTGTAACGCTGGTTTTGATCTTTCAGTTGATCTTCTTGCTGCTGACGCTGGTGGACGGTTGAAGGATTGAGGTCATAGCGGCTCCACACCGCTGTGGTTGGTCCAGAAACAAATGGGATCAGACAGGGCAGCAGGACTGACTCCGCCCCCTCGTACACCTCTACACTGGTTACTTGTTTTGACACTGAGACGACACAAAGACACGAATGTGAATCAGCTGTGTGTGAACCGATCACATGATCAACTGAGACAGAGACCTGATCAGTATCAGGAAGTAACATTATTGAGTAGGCTGCCTTAAACAGTCCAGAAAAACATGTTTGGTTCTGATGATTCAATGTGTTTGAAGTAAATCATGTTTTTCTCCAACCAGCTGCACAAGAGCTGAGAGAGCAACTCAGAAACCTGCAGATACCAAAACAGCGACCACAATAGAATAGAATAAAATACAGAACAACAGAGGTGTTTCTGATGGACATGTCCATGTGCAGCTCCTGTCTCTGTTCCTGCTGTGTGGTGAGCAGCCTGTTAGTGTGATAACCTCTGACCTTTATCTACAGGAGGTGTTAGGGTTTGTTGCTGACCTTTGACCTGTAGCTGTACATTTGTCAGTGTGCGTGTGTTTCCGATTGCTGTGACGGTGCAGGTGTATGAGTTCTTCTTCCTGTGGGACTCATTTCCAATCTATATTCATTCAATTACATTTTATTTATAAAATGTCAAATCACAACAGTCGCCTCAGGGCACATTATTTTGGAATATAAAGACCCTGCAATAATCCAGAGAAAACTCAACAGTCAAAACGGCCCACTATGAGCAGCACTTGGTGACAGTGGGAAGGAAAAACTCCCTTTAAACAGGAAGAAACCTCCAGCAGAACCAGGCTCAGGGAGGAGCAGCCTGGATCCTGTCCTGACATATGGCAAAGAAACTGAAGACCTAACAGTATTCCCTGAAAGCCCCCTCCTGTCTGATCATTTCTTAGTAACATTTACATTTACTTTAATGGATTACACAGCAGTGGGGAATAAGTTTTATTACAGTAGAAGTCTTTCTGAAGGTAGTTTAATTCACAAACGCACAGCTTAAAGCAGATAACCCGTAAGCTGGTGAGGGATTGGTGTCTCACTAACTTAGAAGATGCTCATTTAGCCTGGAAAAAGAGTTTGTTGCTCTATAAAAAAGCCCTCCATAAAGCTAGGACATCTTACTACTCATCATTAAGTGAAGTTAGAGGTGAGGAGAGAGAGACAGAACAATAGAGTCAGAGATTAATAATGAAGCTTATTCATAAGTTCATGTAAGATCTGTATTGTTACGCTGAGAGCACAATTAGATCTTACTGAAGCAGCACATGTGGTTGTTTTAACTTCTATGTGACTAAAATTGAGTTTTTGCTCCAAAGAGAGGAGAACGTTTACACTGCAGTGAATGAGAGATGAGGAGGGTACACCTGACACTCTGAGGCTGCTGGTTTAAATCCTGTAAGTGTCAGATTTTTGGAAAGGACGTTTTCTTAAAGAGCATAAGCAGAGCTACAATATCAAGTATAAACTGTTTGGGTAGAGTAAAGATTGTGGGAGTAAAAAGAGCTGAAAGTATTCAGTAAGTTATGATGTCACCACTCTAACAGCTTCCAGTACACACCAATACAAACGTCAGAAACAAAGAAAGGTTCAAAGTCTTGGGACCCGTTTAAAGCTTGATTTTTTTCTCTTGCTCAAAGTGTGCTGAAGTACAGATACAGTGAAGATACAGAACGGTTTGTGTGGCACAAACGGTGCTGAAGGACAGCACTGACGTATTTGACAGCATTCACATTAATAAGGATCATACAGATCATCACATAAACACCACACAGTGAGACTTTGTGCCTGTTTGAGGCTCACGGTGAGCTTCTTACCGTCCACGAGGAGCAGGAAGAGCAGCAGCATGTTGATCGTCCTGTAGGAACTAAAGGAGCACAAAGAGCTGCTAATATGCTTCTGACTGGATGAAGACACAAACAAAAAGCTCACTTTTTATTTTAAGGAGGAAGTGAGCCATGTGACATGAAACTGAGCAGAGTGAGGATCATTGAAACCACAGCCACCACACTGTAAACCCAGATTTTGATTCGACTTAAAAATATTGAGTTCATATTACTTAAAATTGCCTGTTTCATGTCCTTTTTTTGTAATTGTGTTTTTAAGTCCAATCAACAGCTCCTACTGGAATGAACTGAGTTTATATTACTTAAATATCTGTAGTTTCCCAACATTACTTATTAATGCTGAGTAGACTGCACTTTTTGATGGTCTATCTTATTGTAATTATGTGTTTGAGTTCAAACAACTGAATATCATCAGGTTTTGCGCCTGTTAAAAATCTACTTGATACCAGTTTTAACAGACAGGCTTAATGAGCAGCAGCATGGTGGCGTGGTGGTTAGCAGTGCTGCCTCACAGCTGGAATGATACATAAAAGGTCTGGGTTTGTTCCCCCTCTGTTTCTCTACTTGTACAGTTTTTTATTGTTCCATGGACAAATATTATTTGTAAATATTAATGTACCAGTGTTCAGCAGGGCTGAGTTTTATCATGTTTGTTCATCTATAAATTTAAACAGACACAGCTCAACATCGTAAAAAATATCTGTGCTACAGGCAGCATGGTGGTGTGGTGGTTAGCACTGCTGCCTCACAGCTAGAATAACTATCTAATAATCTGGGTTCAATTCCACCTTCGCTTGGGCCGCTTGCTGTGCACAGTTTGCATGTTCTCCCTGCTTCTGTGTGGATCTGAAGACATCCAGTTAATAGAGTTTGGTTAATTGATCACTTTAAATTGCCCACAGGTGTGAATGGTTAACTGTCTCTCTCTGTATTAGCCCTGCAGCAGGCTAGCAACCTGTACAGGGTGTACCCTGCCTTATGTCAGCTGGGATGACATAAAGATAGGGGATGAGATTGGATGGGAAAATATATGGGATGATTGATTAAAGGACATATTTTAATTTGTCCGAACTATAAAAGATAAGTTTGGTCAATTAGAACATACAATTTAGTTCAGTTGGTAATGGAGTAGTGCTTACTGAACAACCCGAGTTAAATAAATGGTGGTGAATGATTACTTAAAGTATCTTCAGTTACTGAAACTCTGTTATTAGTACATTCAACTTAGATCTTTCATTCCATTCCAAAAGGGCCTCAAGTACAGTGAACATATTCGACTGCACTTATTCAACTGATGCTCATTACTTAAAAAATTTAAGGTAAAGTACTTAATGATTTCAGACCTGTGGCTCTCACCTCCCTTGTGATGAAAGCTAAGGAGAGGATTGATAAACGCCACATCATCGGAGTTACCAACTCACAGATGGATCCTCTCCAGTTCGCGTATCGCATGAATAGAGGTGTTAATGATGCCAAGGTATTCATCATGGACACAATTCATAAACATTTGGAACGCCCAAACACTTCAGCCAGACTCCTGTTTGTAGATTTTTCTTCGGCTTTTAACACCCTTCAGCCTCACATCTTGGCCCACAAACTCTCTTCACACTTTCACCTGGAGGATCAGCTCATTCTGTGGTTACTGGACTTTCTAACCCATAGATCATAGAGAGTGCTGGTCAGTAAGGCCTATTCTGACCTACGACACACATCCACTGGCTGCCTTCAGGGCTGTGTCCTTTCTCTGCTGCTTTTTTTCTTATACACCGACGACTGCAGATCCACTCAACCCAATTCCCTCCTGGTCAAGTATGCCGACGACACAGTTCTTCTATCCATGTTGTCGGGTGCATCACAATCCCACGGTACAGCCCTCCAGGAGTTTGTGGACTGGTGTGATAACTCGTGCCTTGAGCTGAATGTCAGCAAAACTAAGGAGATGGTGATAACCTTTTCCAAAAAGCAGTTGGAGCTGGTTTCATTGGTCACCACCTCAGTTCGTGGCATGCCTATTGAACTGGTGGAGGAATACAAATATCTGGGTACCATCTTTGACAACCACTTGAAATTCTCAGCCAATACGGAGGAGATCTTCAGGAAATGTCATCAGAGACAGTATCTCCTCAGGAAGCTCAATTCCTTTGGTGTGAGTAAAAACATCATGCAGTCATATCATCACCTTCTCCATCACCTGCTGGTTTCATTCAACCAGTCTTCAGAATAGGAATCTCCTGCAGAGGAACATCACGATGTGCAGAAAAATCATTGGACTGCCACTCAGGAATCTGTCTTCTGGCATCAACTCTCATTGCAGTTTGAACCCACCTTATATATTTCCAGTGCTCAGTTCATTATCACTTTGCACTGTGTGCATCTCTAACACTCCGTCACTGATATCTTACATCTTATTTGGACCACTAACTTGCACTGATTACTACTTGGTTGTGATTTACAGATGTGACAGATTTATTGTAGTATTGGTTATTTATATCTTACTCTTAATTTGTTTTTATATTTATTATGATTTTGCTGCTCTATGTGCCCTCAATCTGAATCTGAACAGCCAGACGAGCACACGGCAGGGGAACACCATGATTGCATCACAGCAGAGAACTGGGAAGTACAGAAGACAGGAACTAAATAGAAAAACCATGACACAGAACAAAACTGAAATAAGAAAAAAAACAAGTACTAATGTAATGTAGCTTCTGCTAATGTACTAATGTAATGTAGCACTAACCGCTCAGTCTATTTGCTGGAATTTTCACGTGGGTGGGGTGTCAGCTTCACTCAGCTCTACAGAACTCAAAAATGGCAACCTGCATGAACGCGAGGAAAAGTAAGAGGAAAAAAATGAAGATCAGGCATGATTTAACATGAGTGGATCATCCCTGACAAGTTTTTCCACGCCTCCATTGTTCTGTGCTGAGTGTGCGTGTGGCTGCGCTCGTTTTGCTCGCTGTGCAGAGAATGTCAGCTGTTATTTTTTCTTTACGTCAGCTGTAGCCACCTGAACGATCACTATAACCACAGTTTACTAGCGGGGGCTAGCGATTGTTTGGATAATATTTTTTATGCTTTAATCCCTGATTAGCGATTAAAAATAGACCTGCAGTATATGTAATTTGTAGGATGCTTGTGAATAAAAAGCATTACAGCATTAAGCTCATGCAGCCCCCAGTTTTCAGCAAAAAACACAACAGCAGCTGTTTTATGTGAAGTCTGTCTGCACACACGCAGGAAGCGCAAAAAGGCGGAGCCGTTACTGAGACAGTGAGCTCAGGTGGAGCGAAAGATGTCCAAAGCAGCAGCGCTTGTTCCTGTAACCACCTTAAAACTTTTACTGGCAAACAGCTGGAGGTCCTCCATCAACCACCTGATCAGCAACATGAAGAACAGAAAACTTTGTAGCTGCTCCATCCAATTCATTTAAATTTTATTTATATAGCGCCAAATCACAACAAACAGTCGCCTCAAGGCGCTTTGTATTGTGGGTAAAGACCCTCCATCCATCCTGTTTGTTTCACAGAGAAAAACTGCAGTTCCTAGGTTCCAGTTCAAGTTACATAATGTCACGTAAAATTTTACTATAAGATTTGCTGCAGCTTAAACTAATTATTAAAGGAGTTATTTTTGCATTACAAACATGTACAGGGAGGTGATTAGTGTGACTGTCAGAGTTTGCAAGGTCACATGACATAATGAAATCTATGTTAAAACTGACATATCTCACTTTGCAGGTGCTCTGCCAGATCCTCACATCATGGGCAGCACGGAGAACCTCAAAGACACACGTCCACAACCAGGGATATGCAAGCTGCCGCATGGACTTAAGGGGGATGAGGAGCTTATCCTCTCAATGAGACAGAGGCTTGATCATTTCTATCATGACATCTACATGGATGTCTTCTTAAGTTGGAAACCCTGAGGAATCTAGTTTAATGTTGAATTTGATATGCCTTTCATAAATAATTTTCTCTGACAATGCAAAATGGACCTAAATTATGAACTGTGATAATTATCTGTGATCACACATTTTTTTCACCATAATATAATTATTAAATGTTTGCAAGAAACTGCCACAAACCTTGTTTCTTTGTTCCATAAGTGAAGCTTTAATTTGAGCATTTTTTTCTCCTCCACGTGCTCCATTGCCAGATGTGTAAAATGTACAAAAATATGCAATTTAAATGTAAAAGATGTACACATGCATATCACTCAAGACAAGTTATTTACAAAAGATTTTACTGAATTCTTCACAACATCAATTCATTCATTAATAACTATTTTAAAAAAAGCACAGGATAGATATATAGAGATTTTCATTTATAACAGCTGCTTGCAGGAATGAATGTTCATCCAGTGTGAGTTTAAAGGTCAGGGAGGCTCTGAACTGGTTTGTCTCCTTTTAGACACTGTCACACACTGTCCTCCTCACTTTACCCCAGTCAATCCAGCAAAATCTAGATGCACCGCTGCTTGTCTAATCCAGGTTCTCCACTGGCTGATGTTTTCAGATCCTCTGGGGCAAAGTGCTGACTGCATACGTGGGCGCTTCCACAAAGGATTTTAAAACTTGGCCCCCGATCGCTCTCCCCCAACAGACACATATTTCTGCGTCCACTGGAAAATCGTAGGAACTCAAATACAGTGTTTTTTGTTTATTTTTGGAACAGCAGCACACACTGCAATGGCTTTGTGAAGGAGCTCTGAGCCGCATCCTTCACTTGATAGGTGATGAATCATTTTATATCTTTGATATTGCCTGAAGATTTTGATATCTCAAAGATTTGGTTAAACCATATACTAGTGAATGAGTACTGATTTGATATATTTAAATGTATTTAAGGTGTTGATGGTTTTAAAGTAATTAGTTATGGCAGTTATTAACCCTTGTTTCTTCTGAGGTCCATTTCTGATTGGTGGGGGGTGGTGTTTTCATGAAGCGCGCACATGAGGATACGCCACCTGACTTCCATTCTTAATCAACGGATTGGACTGAACCATGGGATATGGAAGGCAGGGAAGGGGGTTATTTTGCCATGGGGATTTTGTTAAAATGCTTTCTATTATTATTTAGATTTGTGCTAGTTTTGGTAGGATGCTCATGTTATTCATTTTAGGGTTTAATACAGGTATCTTATGAGATATTGTGTACATAATTGTAAATATCTTTGGGAATGACTCCCCTGTAGTTATAAGGAAGGTAACCTATAAATAGAGGAGGTTTTTGGTTTTTTTTAACTGGAGCTATTGCTAGGTGTGTGTTTGATGTCACTGTGTTTCACTGTTTTTTGTATAATCGCTAAGTAAAAGAAAGACAGAGCTCTGGATAATTGAGTCACCTCTCATTTTGTTTATCTCCATGCACCTCAAGCCATGGGGTGGCCATCTTGACAAGAGTTATGTTCAGCTAAAACCACACAGGCTTGATGACTGTGCCATGCTTGTTAGGTGGGCTGCTGCTGAGAAAGATGGACACAAGAAGAAAGCAAAAAGAAAACTGAATCACATCACATGGAAATGGGTTGGCATATAGCTTTTAAGTCAGTATTTAAAACACTCTTCTAAACAACAGTGTTGGAAGATGTCAGTGATTTTACATTAATATAGAAAGTAAACCTTTTTACATTGCAGCACTGTAAATTTTAGCTGGGTCAATATCACCAAAAAGTGCTTTTGGGATTTCGTAAATCGTCCGAAAAAAAGAAAAAAGAAGGCTTTTGAAAATAGTGAAATAATTGCAAATTGCTTGTGTCTTCAAAGAATCTGTGATAGTTGTTTTCCTTTTTAAATAAAATCTATAGAAACTGCGATCTGATCACTTTTTCAAACATTATTTGGCAGTGATTACCCCTTAGTACCGACGGTAGAACTGCAACCAAATAAAAGAGACAGTAACACTTTTTTGCATCTAAAACCAGAGGAATTACACTTACATTTAGTGCATTCAGTGTGTCCCAGGGTTCTGCATCTTTTCTCTAACAGGTTTGTAGAAATCTTGTAAAAAGTGCAAACAATAAAAACATTATAATCCAGACGCGGCGGCTTTTTTGATGCAATTAGCTGTTCACGGGGCTTCCTACATTGAAATGCATGTCATTACGATGTCAGCATCAACTATCTCCGATTTTTTTGGCGCGCAATTGAACATAACAGGAAGTGACGTCATCTCCCGGGAAATCTGTTCGCCTCCCTTGTAGTTGCACTCTCGCTGTCCCTCGTAGTTGGATTCTTGTTTGAAAAAACACAGACACACATAGATCGCACACATTACAAACTTGCCACAAACACACTACACACTGCCGCACAAAAAATAATGGTACCGCGAAAACCGGACCCGCGAAACGGTACTCCGTACATGAAACTTTGGCGCTAATAACCGCGCCGGATGAAGATGGGGCTTCGGTCCACTCCTCTGGTCCGGATTCGGCTGATAGTGGTGATGAAGCTGACTTCCTTGACGGCGTGGATCCGTGCCATGACATGTATGTATATATTCATGAAATATTGGGTTTATTATTTTAGATAGAGAAAAGTAAGGAAAAATATACAACTGTAAGAATTTCGCGCCAAATACGCACTATTACTTTATTACTCTCATGCTAAACACGCGTAACACATCGCGTAACTTCTCCTGTGTGCAGTGTTGCTGATGTTGAGGAGGAGATATTTGATGGATCCTCTTCCACTAAGCCAGAGATCCCCAACCCCCGGGCCGTGGACCGGTACCGGGCCGTGGGACATTTGGTACCGGGCCGCACATAAAGAATAAATAACTTAAATTATTTCCGTTTTAATTATTATCTGCGCCTAAACTATATTTTATTTTGAAAAATGGGCGGATTCGCTCCGTTACTTCCCTCCATGACTTCCTCTTGACGTGTCAAGACGTTTCTGCTCACATGATACGTCACCGCTAAAATTAAACCCAGAAGCTTCAGGCCTGTCTAACGAAATCGGTTGGTTGACCTACATAACGCTTCTTTAAATTTTTGAGTGCTCAACAAGAGTAGAAAAGCGCTATGTAAGAACTAGTCCATTTACCATTTTTATTTATCAACACCGGGGATAGCAGTGAGGTAGACCCAGCCATCAAACTGACTCTCCAGCGCTTGACACCGCGGCTCTGCAGCCACGCTCCATGTGAAATCGGCCGAACCCAGTCAAACCAGAAGCCAGCAAAAATGAGTATCAGAGAAACAAGCTCAGGGGGCTTACACTGATTCAGTGTTATGGTGAGTTGTATTTTTCATGCGCTTTATACAGTAAAAATCACCTAAGTCGAAGTCGCACAAATCGGGTTTTCGCTCTAGTTGGATGGCATCTGCAGGTCCTGATTTTTCCTAACATTAATTCCAATAAAATCATCACATAAATCCGTCGGATATTGACCTACCTCGGATGAAAAATCTGGTCCCATTGTAATAAATTTCCAGTTAAATGTGATCGCATAAGCTGGATGAGTTTAGCGCTAAAACCCTCCTCAGCTCCTGTCCGCCCACTTCCATGCATCGGCTCGTTCATGCACAACTACACACACACTAACAACGCCTGGAAATTGTTTTAGTGTTTATATCAGTTCATTTCACCGGGGACAATCGTGGCAAGTGTAAGCTACAAACTTGCACTAACGAGTAAAATTTCAGATTATAAAATTTGCAAAGCAAATTCATAGATGAAGCAGAAGCCATTGCAGCGAAATTCGATAATAGACCCCAAACTGGGCCATTTGAATCCGACTGAGGTGATTTCTACTGTATTTGTTTTTGCGGTGTATCTTATTTTGAAGGCATGTTTTACCATGGCTCTAACAGCTGACCAGGGAGCGCTGTGGGCAGAGAGCCTGTTATTCATGTTGAGGCGGGATGTTACGAGGACGCTGCTGATAGAGTTGCATACGAATACAAAGTGGATTCCCGTTTTTTATTATTATACGTAGAAAATATCACACTTGGTTATGGTCGTATCATTTATTTTGACGTATTTATTCGCCACACCTTAAAAGCCGGTCCGTGGAAATATTTTCTAACACTAAACCGGTCCGCGGCTCAAAAAAGGTTGGGGACCACTGCACTAAGCCACCCTGCACTGTGGAGGGAGGCAGAGGGAGAGACAAGAGTCGGAGGAGTCGGCTATGGAGGACCAAAACTGACATAATAAGAAATAAAAGCAGAAATATATATATAGTGTATATATCTTGTTTTTCCTTTTCCTTATACACACGTTTTCATCAAGAAATGTATAAATTTTCTTTTTCCTTTTCCTTACACATGCGTTTTCATCAGGAAATGTAAATATAGTGTTTTTCCTTTTCCTTATACAAGACTTTGTTCTTTTTACATTTCCTCGTCCGCTGTTCCTTTACCACATGTTTTTCTGCCTGCTCTTTTTCCTTTTCCGTATGCATTTCTGCCTCATTATGCAAATGAGGAGGGTTGTCTTCTTGCTCCAGCTCCTCTACTATTGGTCAATAAACAGGAAGGAGCAGGATCCATGTGCAGATCGATTGTGCATGCCTGCGCCTTTGACTTCAGTTTAGCAGCCCCGAAAAGTTCGGCAATATCCATAACTGACACACTCACAAGCAAAAACGACTCCAAGGCATCAGCGGGCAGCAAATATCCAGGTCTCCCAGCAGTTCTTGTGTGGTACAGACTTGTGCAAGCGACACGCCACCTCCTCCAAAATCTGGAGAACTAATGGGTCAGCTTCATTATCCGTGTCTGCAGCTAAATGCAGTAGCCTCTCATTCAAAAATATCTACATTAAACAATAAACAGTCATCACTGACAGTATTGCTTTCAGTTAAGCTAGCAAGGTGACTTAATTCTTCTGCAATTGTCTGAGACAAGACCTGGAAAATTCACGGATGCTCATCATCTTTATGATATAGCGAAAGGTAAGGTTAACACTAACAGTATTTACTTGTTAGCTAGCCGTGGTAATGTTATCCAGCATTGTCATTTTATCATTCTGTATCTGCGTATAAAAGAAACAATCTCTGATTGGAAAGTAAGCTAACATCAACTTTAGCCACAGGTAGCTAAAATATATACTGCTGCCTGTCAGTGCTGTAATGTTAAAAGGTTTACTTTCTATATTAATGTAAAAATCAGTGACATCTTCCAACACTGTTGTTTCGAATAGTCTTTTAAATATTGACCTGAAAGCTATATGCCAAACCATTTCCATGTTCTGATGTGATTCATAATTTTCTTTTTGCTTTCTTCATTTCAGTCATCAAGATGTTACTACAGTGTGCCATGCTGTTCCAATAACGAACAAAAAACTAGTGAGTTTCCACGATTTTCCAGTGGACACAGAACTACGTGTCTGTTGAGGGAGAGCGATCAGGAGAGATGAGGGCCAAGTTTTAAAATCCTTTGTGGAGGAGGACAGTGTGTGACAGTGTCTGAAAGGAGACAAACCAGGTCAGAGCCTCCCTACAACTCACACTTCTTGGATGAACATTCATTACTGCAAGCAGCTGTGTTGGAAATCAACACAGCTGCTTTAACCTGTGCTTTTTTTAAAAAATAGCTATTAATGAATGAATTGATGTGAAGAATTCTGGAAAATGTTTTGTAAATAGCTTGTCTTGAGTGATATGCATATGTACATCTTTTACATTTAAATTGCATATTTTTGTACATTTTACACATTTGGCAATGGAGCACATGGAGGAGAAAAAATGCTCAAATTAAAGCTTCCATTGAGGAACAAAGAAACAAGGTTTGTGGCAGTTTTTTGCAAACATTTATTAATTATATTAAACACTGTACATGGAGCAGTGATGGTAAAAAATATATATATTAGTACATACACAATTTAGGTCCATTTTGCATTGGCAGAGAAAATGTATTTACAAAAGGCATATCAACTGCATTTCAACATTAAACTAAATTCCTCAGGGTTTACAACTTAAGAAGACATCCATGTAGATGTCATGATAGAAATGATCAAGTCTCTGTCTCACTGAGAGGATAAGCTCCTCATCCCCTTCAACTCCATGCAGCAACTTGCATATCCCTGGTTGTGGACGTGTGTCCTTCGGTTTCTCCCTGCTGGCCATGATGTGAGGATCTGGAAGAGGACCTGCAAAGTGAGATATGTCAATTTTAACATAGATTTCATTATGTCATGTGACCTTGCAAACTCTGACAGTCACACTAATCACCTCCCTGTACATGTTTGTAATGCAAAATAACTCCTTTTATAGTTCAAGCTGCTGCAAATTTTAATAGTAAAATTTTATTAGCCTGGGATGAGCGTCTTCCTACTCACGTCTGTATCTTTGCAAGAGTTTAATTTCTTAGGACGTGGTGCAGTAGCGGGTGGACAGTAAAAAATTGCGCAGTTGTCTGTCTGTAGGCAACCGAAACTGCAGGACGCTCAGGCAGCACCGGGAAACCACATTTAACTTCCAAATACCAAACCATTGCGTATTTTTCGTGACGGGCGGCAACCCTAGTCTATACTATAAGGATCTAATCAAGATTAGAGCCTAAAGATGTTCTATTTGCAAAACAGAAAGGTCACGTAATGTTAGCTAGCAAACAAATTGATCCTAGTCTATTAATTAACAGCTAGAAAAGACAAAGACACGTACCTGTGTTCAATGAAGAATTTGTAGCCTTTGTCCAGTTGTGAACGTGTTGTTCGTGAAAACTTGTCTGCATGTCATAGTATATCCTCAAACCGTATTAGACTGTGTAAACTCCATGGCCATAGACATATGGCCAAAAGGCACAATCGATCTGCACATGGATCCTGCTCCTTCCTGTTTATTGACCAATAGTAGAGGAGCTGGAGCAAGAAGACAACCCTCCTCATTTGCATAATGAGGCAGAAATGCATACGGAAAAGGAAAAAGAGCAGGCAGAAATACATGTGGTAAAGGAAAAGCGGACGAGGAAATGTAAAAGAACGAAGGCTTGTATAAGGAAAAGACAAAACAAATATATACATTTCCTGATGAAAACACGTGTATAAGGAAAAGGAAAAACAAGATATATACACTATATATATATATTTCTGCTTTTATTTCTTATGTCAATTTTGGTCCTCCATAGTCGGCCTCCAGCAAAGCGGGGAAATCGCTCCAGATCAGAGAGACTCTCTGGTGACTCTGCCTGGAAAAACGAAACCGAGCCTGACAGTTTGCCACGTCCCCTACCACATTTCCTGCCTAAAAGAAGGCCAGGTGTGCAGCCACCTCTCAGAATTTGTGGACAGTCCAGCTCCATCAGAACTATTCAAGCAGTTTTTTGATCAGGCAGCTATCAAAACATTATGTATAAACACAAACAAAAATGCAGCCAAAAATATTGCTGCTGGGAAAAAATTCAGATGGACTGACATTACAGAGACTGAGATGTATCAGTACATTGGGCTGACACTATACATGGGGCTTCTGAAGCGGCCCAAGATCAAAGATTTTTGGTGCGCCGGTTCCATCTTCCGTGTGCCGTATCCTCCTCAGGTCATGCCCAGAGATCGCTTCTACAACATCGCCTGGAACATCCATATGAGTGACCCTGCAGAAGATGCTCTCAATGACAGCAGGAAATGCACGGATAATTATGACTGCCTGCACAGAATTCGCCCTCTGTATGACAGCTTACGTGTAGCCTTCAAAGCTGTTTACCACCCCCAGCAACACCTTTCGGTGGATGAGCGCATGGTAGCCACCAAAGCCCGAATTGCTCTGAAGCAATACATAAAGAACAAACCCACAAAGTGGGGGATAAAACTTTTTGTGCTGACTGATAACACAGGCTACACGGTTGACTTCAGCATTTACACAGGCAGGTCCACTCTGGTAAGTGGGAAGGGGCTGTTGTTTGATGCTGTGATGTCACTCATCCAAAAAAGCTACCTGGGATCTGGTTATCACATTTATTGTGATAATTTTTACACCAGCCCAGCACTTTTCAGTCACCTGCATGGCCTGGGATTTGGAGCCTGTGGCACATTTCGGGACACAAGAATTGGCATTCCAAAAACAAAAGTAAACGCCCTGACCAAAAAATCTCCAAGAGGGACCATCAGGTGGATCAGAGAGGGACCTCTCATCTTCATCAAATGAATGGACACTAGGGAGGTGGGTGTGTGCTCCACCCTGCACACTGCCTTTTCAGGGGACACTGTCAAGAGAGTATGCAAGGTTGGTGGAAAACACCAGAGCAATTGAGGTGCAGGTGCCAACAGCTGTAAAGGACTACAACCACTTCATGGGTGGGGTTGACCTTTCAGACCAGCTAATTGGCTCCTATTCCTCATGGAGAAAGAGCAGGAAATGGTACGTCACAGTGCTGCATCATTTTATTGACATTGCTGTAACTAACAGCTTTTTGCTCAGCAAGCAGCTGTGTAGCAGACTGAAGCAGCAACCAATGGCACACCAGGCCTTCCAGGAACTGGTGACAGCTGAGCTCTGTGGGGTCCCCTCACAACCAGTCCTGCAGAGCTATCACCATTTTCCTGTTGCCATTTTTGAAGGGGCACCTGAGCAGAAAAAGGCCACACAGGGGCGCAGGAAGTGCAGGCTGTGTGGGAAGTGCACTCCCTTCATGTGTGAGGCATGTAAAGTACCTCTGTGTGTCATTGTGGACAGGAACTGTCACAAGACCTACCACAGCTCCACTGGTGGTACTGAGAAGTGACATTTTACTATGCCTCTCTGTATTTCAGTTCTTGGGACACTTGGATCTTGATTGTACTATTGTAAATAATTGCTCTGACGTAAATGCTGTATTTTTTGCAAATTGTGCCAATACAATTTTTATGTGAATTTTTGCTACACTAAAAATAAGCGTTTTTCAATAATCTCAATAATCTATCACAGCTCCACTGGTGCTAATGAAATGGAAAGTTTTAACAATGTCTTTCTTTTTATGAATTCCTGGGACAGTTAAAAATTTGATTGCACTTTTGTAAATAGTTTATTTTTGATATACATGCTGTCTTTTTGCAAATTGTTCATAATATTTCATTTTTCGTTTTTGCTACAGTTTATAAAAATGAGTGTATCTCCAAAATGAAGTTATGGATGCACTCCAAATAAATCTAGACCTCTGTGCAACTTTTTCTCATTTACAATTTTGAGGGATACAGCTATGGATTTAATTTATCTAGAAAAATATGTAAAAATAAAAAACGATTTTTATTTTTTTGTGGATTAGTGCACTTTTTAGCTAATTTCTGTAGTTGTTATGGATTTATTTCATACATATTATTAAAATTTGGGATGTAAGGATTCTATTGATGTATAGAAAGTTGAAATAGTCCAAAAAAATGGCACTACAGCATGTAAAAATGTAAACATATGGTCTGGCGGACTTGTTCTATTGTAGGTACTAACACGTGAAAAGCTTTTACTAACCTGTGACGATAACTTGATTATTTTCAAAAAACTGAAAAATTACAGGGTGGACAAAAATGTGTTAACTGCTGACATGAATAGATTTATTAAGAGCTTTCTCAACAAAAGTGAGCATTACAAAATATAAATATGAACATTCATAAGCTTTTGCATCACAACTAACGTATATAATAGGGTCTAAGGTGGCAAAAGGAAGTGTATGACAAACTGCTTCTCTGGGAGTCACTTCCTAAGTTCTTCATTGTATCGCACACAAACTCTCTGCATTTTTGTCTTAAGTTGTGTGACTGTTTGCTTGTGTCCAGTTGCCATTTGACTAACATAATCTTTCAGAGGGCAGCACGGTGGAGTGGCGGTTAGCACTGCTGCCTCACAGTTAGAAGGACATCTAGAAGGTCCGGGTTTGATTCCACCTTGGCCCCTCGCTCTCTCTCTCTCTGTGTGGAGTTTGCATGTTCTCCCCGTGTCTGTGTGGGTTTCCTCCCACAGTCCAAAGACATGCAGTTACTGGGGTTAGGTTAATTAGTCACTCTAAATTGCCCATAGGTGTGAATGGTTGTCTGCCTCTCCGTGTTAGCCCTGCGACAGGCTGACGACCTGTACAGGTGTGCCCTGCCTCTCACCCTATGTCATGCAACCCTGAACAGGATAAGTGGAAGAGAATGGATGGATGGAATCTTGTAGCAACAAGGATGTTACTTTAAAATAAAAAAAAAAAAAATCTCAATTGTACTGATGCATGTCTCCCACAGCAAGTTAAGGCAGCAGGATACTCCCCTCTCTCTCTCTTTTTTTTTTCCATTTCCCCCCCTTCCCGTCTCACTGGGCTCAGGGATACCTTTCTTCTTCTTCTTCTTCTTCTTTCCAGTGTTTCTGTCTTCATCTCTTCCTCTGTCTGGGGCATCTTGGTGTTCCCAACATTGCCGTGCTGTCTCTGCTCCACCTGGACTCATTGCTCTAAAAAGACAACACAAAACTCACCAATGATTGATCTTTATAGAAGTATGAGACTTATGTGAGAAAAAAAAGTTCAAAGAACTCTTAAATTATCATCATCTCATCAAAATATGTAAAAAAATAAATAAATAAAATCCTGTCATGCAGGATTTGTCCACCCTGTCACCAAATCCTGTCATGCAGGATTTGGTGACAGGGTGGACATTTTTGGAGTAATTTAATATCTAAGAAGCACATGGTGGACCATCAGCTACCAAAGTTATTGATTATTGAAGGAGACCACATGCTGTTTTCAAAATATATTTAAACTTTCTGAAAACCTTTTCTATTAATCAGCTTGTCCTCTGACAGGGTGGACATGTTAAGGTTGACCACATCTAACTACCAACATAATCACATGAAAATTAGGAAATATAAGTGGAGCTGCTCACTGTAGCTGCAGCAGCTGTTTGAACCTCCACTGAAGAAAGACAGATTCAAGCTGTTGATGTTACTGATTTCATTTGTTGGTTTCTTAAAGGGGCAGTTACTCCATGATGACAGGGTGGACAGTAGTTTTAGGGACGGGCACAAAATGTTAAATAAAAATAATAAAATAATTAAAAAAGAGACAAAAAAATCAAAATGGTCTGTTTAACCCAAGAATTTGGTAAGAGTAATAAGAACATATAAAAAGTATTTTCATTTTGTGCCATTTAATACTTTATTATTACACTGCTTGAAAGGAGCAGACTAGCGTGTGGGACATAGCAAAAACAGATCCATCCAACCAAAGAAAATGGTATAAAATTAGTCAAATTAATTTTAAGAAACTTGTTCTACTGATGTGTGTGTGTCACTGTATCCACATTTATAATACCTAAAATTTTCATTATTTTGTAACATGTTAATAATTTATTGATTCTGATGAGGACACCAAAAGGTACTTTATACTGATATTGACCCAGCTATTAAAATTATAGAGCGGGGGAGGGGGGGGGGGGGGGGGGGGCTAAATGCAGTGACAGCAGAGCCCCCGGTGCAGCACCTGGCGATCAACTGCTAGCTAGAACACTGATTACATAACAGTTTAACATATTTCCTCCAGGAACATTTGGTATTTTGCCACGCTTAATGCAACTCGACAAAGGTGCGCTTGTTATCGGATTCAACATAAAGACAGGCGAACATTACACAAGCCTAGTTTAATCACTCTACCTGATGCTAGCATGCTGTCCTATGCCGCGACACACAAGATAATATCGACTGTCCTCATAAGTTGTGTAAGACTTTCTTCTTTGAAAAGAGGATGGACTGTTAAACAGTGTAAATTTGTGTTACCTCCTTTCTTTTCTAGTGTTGATGTCCTGTAACTGAAACAAAGCAAGCCCTGCAGTTCTCGGCAAAGTTTGGAGGTGGGAGGGATCAGAGTCTGCCGCTTTAGTCAGCGCTAACCAATAGGGACATGTGTTACATCGTTCATCTTTAGGCCCCGCCCCAGGATGTTCACGTTCACCTCAACCAAAAGAAAGGGAGCGTCAAAACCAAAAGTTAGAGAATCGTAACCAGAGATTTCTGACATGTGTTGGGATATTCATGGTATATGCCACATATATATTATCTTACATACATTTACTTGCCTGAGGAATTTGTTTTTTATTGGAAGATAAACATAACTGATTAAAAATACAGAAGCTTATAATGTTCCGTGTCATCATGAACTTTGTGTACAATGAACCACACTGATGAAGACTACACAATGATAGAAATGGAGACTTCGAGGTCACCCTGTTGTTGAATTTCTCTGTTTTCCACATTATGTTTTGTAAATGATGTAATCAAGACTGATATGCTGTGACTATATGAAACTGTAAGCTGAATTAGAATGGGCCGGTACTTCATGCCATCTCATGGCATGAAGTCTGACCCAGATATCTGAACTGTTTGAAATGGCTTTATTAAATTTAATAATTGGACTCCTTATTCCGTTTGGTGTCATTCCTGTTCGATGAAACGAACACGCAAAAACCTAAAGGCTTAAACAGCAACAAACACACACACTTATTATTTAAATTTCTTCAATTGGTGACGCCCAAAGTGATCGAACAGGAATGTTTCTGATTTTTAGATGTTTTTATTTGTGTTTCTTGGGAATAAGGAGTGAATTTGGCCACCGATAATCGCCACTTTGAGGTTCCTCGTGACAGTGCTGACTTCCAGACGCTATCAGTGACCAGGAGATCTCCACCTAAAGCTTGGCAGAGACCTTTTCTAAATATCTGCATATTGAATTGTATCAAATTATAATGGTCGCTGGTGGAAAGACAGGAGGAAGGTGTAATTGGAGTCATTTCACACAGGTGTAAGAGTTTAAGAAAAAAAAAAGTTTAAGAGAAAAAAGTTGAAAAGAATAAAAGAGTTTAAAAGAGTAAAGAAAAATAGTCAAAACGAATAGCAAGTGATGAGTCCGGGTGGGATACTGGCCAACCCACTGAAAATACCTATTCATGTGGTTTTTAGGTTTAGAGGGCCTTTGGTTTTTCTGAAATCTAAAGCAGAACATTTGTCTTTTACTTATGTCCTTTGGAAAGTTGAGCGGCGTAAACAGTGACGTGTCTGTCTACGGCTCCCGGTAGAAAAGTTGATAGAGTAAACACTGGTGGTCTTCGCGGTTCTTTTCACGAACCTTAATCTCAGAAATCCATAAAAGCAACTAAAAGCCTTTAAAAGCCTCAAGAGATAGAGATAAAGAATAAAGAGAATAAAGAAAAAGAATACAGAGAAATGAAGAAATAAAGAGATAAGGAGAAAAAAGAGTTTTTGCAAAAAAAATAAAATCCCTAAAAAAAGAAAAAATATAAATGGTACCTTGCTAATATTGTTTTTGTTCTTGCAGTTTGGACTGACTGAAAAAATGACTGACGACACTGGGTGTGAAAAAGGGCTCCGATTAAAAAGAGGGTGAAACTTCAAAATAACTGGTGATGTAAAATTATTTTAGTGTAAACTTCCAAGCAGATATTAAGCTGAAAGCTAAGTTTAAAGGAGAAATCTCTCCATCTTCATCAGGTAAAAGTTGATCTTTGGGTCAGAAACTTTGATTCACCCGCCTGACAACAGGTCAGCAAATTTAAGCAATCCCCAAATTAGGTCACTTGGGAAAGAAAAGTCTGTAATAATGAGTATTGAGAGCAACTGATGGATGCTTGAATGTGTGTCTGTGTGTGTGTGTGTGTGAGGAAGCCTCCGTGTGTGTGTGACTGAGTACTGCAGTGTATTTGTATTGCAATGTGTGTTTCAGAGAGAGAAAAGAAAAATGGGTGCTTCATTTAGTATGTGTGTGTTACGGTCTGTGTACCTGTGTGTATAAGTGAAACAGTAGGACAGAGAGGGAGAGAGAAACAGGAAATAAGGACAAAATATTTTGAGGTAAATTTCTTTGCAAAGTATGGTGTCATTTGTTGTTTAAATAGGAACAGAGTTTAGAGGAATAGGACAATTTTCCAGTGGTCATATTAGCCGTTTTGCAATGTCATAGCTGTGTGTGTGTGTGTGTGTGTGTGTGTGTGTGTGCATTTCTATCTCAAGGACGTGTGTGCGTGTGGATGAGAGTTACAGCTCTAAGTTTTTTCTTTTCTTTAATTTGGACTGATATGGTTGTATAAGGGTGTGCTGGTCAAAAATTCTCAGAAGGAAGGTTTCGCTTCCGATACATATGAGAGATAAGCCGACCACACATGGATAAAAAGACAGAAAAACCCTGAAAAATCACCAAAAAAAGGAGTTTATTGCTTTAAAAATAAACAATGAATAAACAAAGCCAGTAAAATAGATGCCTTGAAAAATCCAGGTTGAAGTATTTTTAGCAAATTATTAGAGGTCATTTTTTTCAGAAGATTGTTAAATTTCAAGAAAAAGTTTCTGTGAGGAACTCAGTTTTAGTAAAACCTCAAAAGAAATGTTAGAAAAAACAAAACAAAGTGCCAATCATATTAAGAAATGGGTTTTCCAAAGCCAATAATAACCAGGGGGTGTCACGTAGCTTTTCGGTTGATTTTGGTGCAGCCAGTTACATGATTGGCCGAACGAGGTGTCAATCAAAATAGGAGGGTCTAGCCTGCCATATAAAATGCACTGCATCCGTCCCGTAAGTGGAATAGATGCAGTGCATTTTATGTGGCTGTCCTCGATGTCTGAGGGGAGAGGAGCTAGAGATTTGAGGCTCCAGCACAGCACGAACAGTTCAGAAACGATTTGAAATGAGAAAAGAAAAGAAGCAATTTATTAACTGATTACCTCGTGTTTTAGACTGATTATTGCTAGCGGATTTATTCTGACCCAAAGTACACAGTTTACAGCAGACAGCCGCTCCAACTTTTGCCGGTACTGTGTACCGGACCGTACCGGCTTACTTTCACCCCTGCCTCTGACCCTAAAAGTATCTACGTTTTGACTAAAGACTTTGTCCATAACATTTTTATTTTTGTTTGTTTTGTGGTGAAAATCCCACTGCGGGGGTTTAGATTTAAAAGCATAGAATTACACAAAATGAAAAAAAAAAAGTAGTTAAAGCCTCTATTTCACTGCTGGACTAGTAACTACTGCTGATGTTGTTTTAGGTCAAGGTTATGCATTTTTCCCCTTCACAATTTAGTAACTTGAGGTTTATGAAGCCATATTTTCTCTGTCATAATTATGTTTTTTTTGGGTACAGACCCTTACAGAATAAATATAATTTGGAGTCCGGTAGAATACTTTGAAATGGTTTTGATTGTCGATCTCTCCAAGATATTTTATTTCCCCAGATTTTCATGGCAAAGGAGTCAGAATTAAACAGTAATTTTACAGGTACAGACAAACTTATCCAAGAGCTGTTTAAGATTAGAGAACTTTAAAATGATTATTTTTAGATATTTTGAGATTCATCCCATGTTTTGTTTCTTGTTTTCTTGTGTTCCTTTTGTTCCACTCTAGCTTACATAGAAGGTGTGTCAGATTTTAATTTAAGGACATTCATTTGCATTTTGAATTTTCTGATGAGTTTGAGACCAAAATGCAAAAATTAACTTTACAATTGGATGAAAAATGAGAAGCTGACACTGAGCTTAAAAAAAAACACACAAACACTTGCAATGAAGAAGCAGCTTACACACACTCACTCACTCACTCACTCACTCATAGACAGACAGAAGCTCTAATTAGCTTTTTGCTTAATTTGACATTTAACTCTAGGTGCATTAAATCAGGTTCACTTTTGGTGGATTGAATCCACTTACTTAGTAAATTAGTGGTAAACTAAAATTGCAAGAGCATTTTCTCAGGCTGAGTAACAAAATAAATGATTTATAACTAAAAGCCACTGAATAAATACATTCTTGGACTCTTTATTCTGTTTGTTTTGTCTCATTCCTGTTCGAACAAACGAACACGCAGAAATCTAAAGGCTTAAACAGCAACAAACACACACTCTTATTATTTAAATTACTTCACATGCGCAAATAAAAGTTTAGGTTTTGCAAATAAATTTTTTTTTTCATGAGAAAAAAAAAACGAGTCATTTAAATAAAAAAAATAGTTTTACAAAAAAAAATTTCATTACAATTCTTAAAGTTTTGACCACAAATTTTTTTTGATTGAGATTCCCATGTCCCATAATGTTAGTTATGACGTGTGTAAAAAGTTTTGGGTTTTTTGCACTGACGTTTGTTGTTGCAGATTTTGCAATTCGTTAAGTTTCGTTTAAGTACCTACAGGGTACTTAAAATCATCAATTAACCTAACCCCACTAATGTTTTGGTGAATTGACTTTCTGGACCAGAAGCAACCACAGGTTTTTTGCAACTTTCATATTTGTGTGGTAAACATTTAGCCTAACAGAGACTGTAATCAAAGAGAAATAAGTCAACATACACACAGCAGTAATTTTAGATGGCCTTTATTATCACCATATCTAATTACACTTTGTTTTCAAGGGCAAACAAACAGGTTGGAAAGAGAAAGTAAAGAAAAAGTAAAGGGGCAGTTATCTGCTGAAACTGGTTGGGGGGGTGAAAGGAAAAGAAAAAGGAGAGAGAGAGAAGAAAGGGATAATGAAGATGTGCTTAGGCAGAGAGGAGAGGGGAAACTAAAGGGGTTAAAGGTCGATGAAGGCAGGGCTAGTTTTGTCCAGCAAAGTTTCTCCAGAAAAACTTGAATCTCTTTTTCTTTCTCAGGATGCGTTCTTGCAGCTCTTTGTGTTGCAGTATGACGTTCTGGAGGTCACTGATGCTCTCAGCTTTCTGCTTCTCCAGTTTCTCACACCTTTTCTCGAGCTCTTCACATTTTTCCTGTTTCTCAGCATGCTTTTCTTCCAGCTCTTTGTACTTGGCTTGATGTACATCCTGTGCCTCGTGCATGTTTTTATTACTTTGCTGTACTTGCTCTTGTAATCCTTGATTTCTCCTGTGCACTTCTTGCAGCGTACACTCCATGTCTGTATGTATTTTCTCCTGTTGTCCTCTCTGCTCTTGCAGCTCTCTTATGTGATTCTTCTGTTCCTTTTCTTTAAGCAGCTCTGTATTTCTGTTCAGGGCGTAGTTAAACATTACGTGTAAGCCTTCATTTTCTTCCTTCATGGCTTTGAGCTTGCCTTGCGTCTCCTTGTTCATCTTTTTCATCTCGTAGATGTTGCATTGGACTTCTGTGTGTTTCATTTGCTCTTCTCTCTTCTCATTCAGTATTTGTGTGTTTCTGTTCAAAGCTTCGTCAAGCAAAGCTTTCAAGCCTTCATTTTTTTTCTAACTTTCTTGAAGTTTACACTGCAGCTTTCTGTGTTTGGCTTCTAGTTCATCTTTTTCTTTAAGCATGTCTGTATTTCTTTGCAGTGTTTCATTAAACATTTTTCTGCTCTGAAACTTGGAGCTTTTTGAACATATCCTTGAATATAAAATTGCAATGTTGGTTCAAGTGTGCAATGTGTTGCTGTGCTTGACGAAAGATTTCTTGCCAGTAACATTCACTTGAGATCGGCACGTTGACCTGGTTATGCATATTCTGAACTTCTTGGTTTTGTGTTTTCACTGGAAGTTCATTGCAGATTTTTCCTGGTGGCTCATTTTGGGCCTACATCTCTCTTTTTGTCTTTTCCAGAGGACATTTCTCCTCCTGCATACTGTGGTCTGATGCATTTCTGAGGGATTCGGCGTCAGTATCAAGTGGGACATCTGGCTGATAACCCCACACTGTAAAAAAGAAATCAGTTGAATTTAAGGTAAAATACTGGCCAGCTGTGGTTGCCGGTACTTAACTGTAAACTGCTCTACGGTAAATACCGTAAACAGGTTCACGGAAAAGTTCTGGCAACCACAGCTGCCAGTATTTTACCAAAAACAGGTTCACAGAAAAATACCAGCAACCACAGCTGCCAGTATTTTATTGTAAACGGGTTCACAGTAAAACGGCATAAACAGGTTCAGGGTACATTGCTGTAAAGGGGTACAGGGTAAAATACCGTAAACGGGTTCAAGGTACAAAGCCGTTAACAGACTCACGGTAAAATATCGTAAACGTGTCCACAGTACAATGCCGTAAACGGGTCAACGGTAAAATACCGTAAACGGGTCCACGGTAAAATACCGTAAATGAGTTCAGGGTACAAAGCCGTTAAAGCGTTCATGGTAAAATACCGTAAACGGGTCAACAGTAAAATATCGTCAACGGGTCCACGGCAAAATACTGTAAACCAGGTTCATGGTAAAATACTGGCCGCTATGGTTGTGTTGGGATATTCATGATATGCTACATATATATCTTACATACATTTACTTGCCTGAAAAATTAGTTTTTATTGGAAGATAAACATAACTGATTAAAAATACAGAAGCTTATACTGTTCTGTGTCATCATGAACTTTGTATTCTGACTGTACAATGAGCCACACTGATGAAGACTACACAATGATAGAAATGGAGACTTCGAGGTCACCCTGTTGTTGAAATTCTCTGTTTTCCACATTTTGTTTTGAATAATGATGTAATCAAGAGAAATCCCATTGCAAACAAAGACATTGCTGAGATATAAATCACTTTTTGCATTTAGACATTCTTTGGGAAAAATATGTAATTGTAGTGTCACCAGTTCTGCTTGAGTACCCCCATTATTCATCAGGTGTTTGCTGTGCAATTGCAGGATCCTCTTTGCAGCCAGGATAACAAAATAAAATAAAGCAGTAATAATAAGAATGATAATATTATAGTTCATACACAAATGAATTAAACACATTTTCAGTTAGATGACAAACATACCCTGAATGTGAAATATACACTTTGTCTTTGTGTACATATTAAGTGTCTTTAATGCAAAAGTCACGAAGGTCCTCCTAGAGAAAGAATGCCGTAAATATCTGCATTAATATTAATTTCCAAAGCCAACCTGCAACTGTTCAGTAAAACTGCAAAAAATACTGCAACTTCAGTAATGTGGACATGTGATGCTGATCAGAAAAAAGAGTTATGAGTTAGCAGTTAGCATAATTACTGAGGTGAACATTTGGCAGACATGAAAAAAATCCAAAAACAAACAAAAAGAAACCATCAAAAGAAAACAAGACAAAAAAACAAATTATGGACAGTACCTGATAATGCTGATGTCGAGTCAAACTGCTGCCATCGCACATCCCTGTGAAGCTGCCAGCACTGCATTCTCCACTGCACTGTGCTGAGGAGAAGGATACATTATTTTGGTGTGTTAAAAAATTGTATGGATAGACATTAGAGAAATCATTGCCATAAATGTTTATTAGAAATAAAGCAGTAAGAAGGGCAGTACAGATGTGGTTCTTATAAACAGATACAGTACCCCCACCACAGCCTGTGGAGCTGTAGTAGGTGGACAAAGCTGCACCAGGAGGCAGCAACCCTTTGGTCCCAGCTAAGTCTCCTGTTAGGTTCGGACCACCGTTAAATAAAGAAAGACACAGAAACCCGTAGTTGATTTTTTACCTGCAGGGAGAGTCTCAGTCAGCTAACACTCACGTGCCTCTGAAAGAGAGTCTGACTTTCTTCTTCCTGCCGGTGCTTTTATTTTAGCATCACGTAAGTGTGTGTGGGGGGTGTGTGTATGTGCGTGTGACGTCAGGAAACAGGCGTTACCTGCTTTCCTCACCTGGAGGGTCCGGGTGTGTGTGAGTATGTTTGTGCTTACAATCTGATGGTCATGTGCATGTTTATGATGAACACATTGTGATACATAGAAAAACAGTTACATGTTTATCTATTCTAACAATTCCTCCCTGTTTATCATGAACATAGCACATACAATCCTGAATGAGGTTGAGGTGAAAAACCTGTCATGCAGCTGTCTATCCTTCTTTTGACCCAAAGTCACTTTCTATTCTTTCAAGACAGGAAAATTCCTCAACGGCCCCGCCGCTCACGTCAGCCACTGCTAGTCAGTCTCACTCGGGGAAGCACCTACATACCACTTGCAAATTTTAAACATTAGTTTGAAAACCAGTTTACATCCACCCCCATTACTTGGTCTCTCATTTTCAATGGGGGTTTCATATTTGGTCTTCTGTTTCACCCTCCTGCCCACACTGCACAAGGGTACACTGATAGAAAGCTGAGAGGAAAACATTCGTCATCATTTTCCTTAAACATGGAACAATACAACTGAAAAATAAACAAAACAGTAACAGATTGACCCCTGGTGGCCCTAAGACTTTCAGCAGGGCTTGCCACCAAGCTCCAGTAGTCAGCCAAGAGAGCCAGTCCTGACTCCCTCCAGGTGTCTGCTGTTCCACATACTGCTGCAGGGTGTATACTCCTCCTTGCGGGGCGGCCAGCAAGTCCAAAACCACTCTGTTCTGCATCACCATTGCACGAAAGGCGCTCAACTCTTGTGTTGCAGTCGCGATGGTCATCAGTGCGCCCAGGGTGCAGATCCAGTTCCACGTGGTCATTGCATGTGAACGAGCCATCCCTATTTAGTGGGGGATTCAGTTGTTTTCTTCACGGGTTTGAGACGAAGGTGGCCTAGGGCTCACCCCCCCCCTTTGTACCCCGACTTCCATCCCCTACTCAGCGTTGGTTGGCTCAATCCTTTTGCACTGGCTGAGGTGGATCCACGTGGATCTCTCTGCTATTTTGACTGCAGTTGGCGTGGTCAGTGGTACTTTGTAGGGTCCGTCCCACTGGGGTTGGTTCCAGCACTTCTTCTTGATCACTCTGACCAGGACCCAGTCTCCCACCGCTACCGGATGTTCCTGTGGAGAAGCAGAAGAGCCTTCCGGCAGTTTATTTGTATCAACAACATTTTTGCTTTGGAACAACTTTCTCATCCGATCACTCAAGTCTGTCTCTTCCTCTGCTTGTTGTTATTCTGTGTACACCAGGAGTCTAAAAGGTCAGCCAAACAATGCCTAATAGGGAGTTATCCCTGTGTTGTTGGGGGTCACATGCATGTATGTTTTTACTAAGTCTATGCATTCTACCCAGGGCCTTCCCGTTTCTGCCATACATTTCCTTAGTCTATTTTTTACTGTACCATTCGTTCTTTCAACGAGTCCTACGCTCTTGCGGATGATAAGAACAGTGATTTTTTTAGCTGTACCCCTAGGTTTTACGACTAAGCAATACTTATAGGTCTTACTCACTATCCCCCCCTGTTGATACATGTGTTAAAGCATGTATCAATATGGCTGCTGTTTTGAATAGTGACCTAGGAAGTTGTTCCACTTCAATTTTGCTTGCTGCTGCATCTCATGGAGCACTTCGGGTCACAAGCGTCCCACAATTGTCGTGTAATTGCTGAGGTGCCATATTTACCACTTGCGGCCAGCTTTGCTGCTTTGTCAGCATAGCTGTTTTACAATACTATCAAGTCTGTGCCTGTTTTGTGTGCCGCGCATTTACAAATGGCCAGGGCTGATGGTAGTTTTATGGCCGTTAATAGGTTTTTTTAAACAGTTCAGCATGTTTTACTGGCTTCCCTGTAGAGGTCAGCATTCCCCTTCTCGCCCACTGTGCTGCAAACGAACATACGGCAGAAAAGGCATACTGGCTGTCGGTGTAAATCGTGACTGCTTTACCTGCATAATGCTTGCATGCTTCGGTTAATGCGATTAACTCGGCTGCTTGAGCAGAGAGGTGTGAGGGCAGTTTCTCAGCTTTGATTATGGTGGTATTGGTGACTATAGCGTAGCCCGTGTCTGTTTTGTTTCTATGATTTTTCCGGCTTGAGCCATCCACAAACACAACGTGGCCTCTCGCCAGTGGTTCCTCTTGCAAGTCTAATCTGGGCTTACTGGTTTGTTCCGCCAGCACTTTGCAGTCATGAGGGTCACCGTCATGTGGCGTTGGTAGTAGAGTGGCTGGGTTTAGAGTGGTGCAGCGCTCTATAGTTATGTGTGGTTGCGATAACAGGAGAGCTATGCAGCTCCGGTGTCTGGCTGGAGATAAGAATGTCATTTTACTCTGTAAGAGCAGCACCTCAAGTGTAAGTGAGTGGAAAAGCACCAGTTCTCTGGAGGCCTACATAGCGAGTGCTGCTGCACATACTGCTTGCACGCAATGTGGTAATGCTCGTGAGACTGCATCTAGGCGTTTGGAGTAATAAGCGATTGGCCTTAATTTATCTCCAAAAGACTGTAACAGAGCTGAAGTCATAAAGCCATCCTTGCAATCTACAGTCTGGACAAAATCTTTCTTGTAATTTGGAAGAGGCAGCACTAGGTCTGTTACCAGTGCTTCTTTTACTCTTGTGAAAGCTTCTGCAGCGTCTGTTGTCCATTGTATGACATCTGTCATTGCCATGGGGTTGTCGTATATTAGGGAGAGCAATGGTTGCGTCAGTTGGGCATAATTAGGGATCCATGCTCTGCAATAATTACATAGTCCTAAAAAGGCCATCATTTGCTTCTTGGTTTTTGGTTTAGGTGTTTGTGCTAGTGATGATTTTCTTGTCTCTAGCAGTCTTGGGAGTCTGGATGCAGTGGGATTGAAAAGAAAGCATTGCTCAAGTCTATCACCGAGAACCATTTTTTATCTGGAGTGAGTTGATTCAACAATGTGTGGGGGTCTGGGACACATGGGGCTCTGGATTGCACAGCTTCATTGACAGCACGCAGGTCCTGTACTAGCCTCCACTTTTCTGTTCCTATTTTCTTAACAGGAAATATTGGAGTGTTACATTTAGCGTCTGGCATTTCTATTATTATTCCAGCTTTGATCATGTCAGTTATTACTGGCTCAATCCCTGCTTGGGCGTCTGGTTTCAGGGGGTATTGCCTCACAATTGGCCTGTAAGCAGTTTTGGGTTTGATGATTACTGGTCGCGCAGTCTTAAGAAGACCTACATCGGATGGCCCTTTGGACCACAGATGGTCTGGAACGTCTTTTAGTTCGGGATGGTCCTGTAAGCTGACAAAGGATCATGCCTGATCTACAACGCCTGTGCCCGGAATGGCAAAGCTGGACTCCAGTAATAATGTTTTCCTTCTTCTTCTTCATTGTGATGTAGTTCACTAATAGTCTTGGCTTGCATGCCGGTGGGTGTTGGGATAACAGCTATTTTCAGTTTGGCCATCATATCTCTACCTAGTAGATTTACTGGACATTCTGGGCTTAAGACCACTGTCCCTCTGACCTCCGTGTCCAGTTCAGAATTGTAAATTTGTACTGGGCTGGATAGTGACAGAGTACTCAGGTGTCCATTAGCTGATTTCATGTATACTTTATCTCTTGTTGGTTTGCGGTTTGGGAACGGTTCTCTAATTACTGTTCGGTCTGCCCCTGTGTCACACAAAAACTCTAAGTCTTTGCCATTTACTGTGAGTATTATTGTGGGTTTTTCACCTGGCTTGGAAAGCATGGCCAGTATGCTTTGGAAATCCACAGTGATTTCCTGGCCATGTTCTCGTGGTTCCTGGTCTAGTCATGCTATGTTGTGGTCGCTGTCATAGTCAGGATTGTATGGGGGGTCTCTCCTGCCTTTCCTGTGACCTGTCCTTTGCCGTCTTCCGTCCCTCCTTTCCCTCAGGCAGTCCCTGGCGAAGTGACCTCTCCGGCCACAATTGTAACATTCATCACTTTTGGCTTTCCCCTTCTGGTGTTGAAACCTTTTCCCTTGGCTGCTCTGAGAAGGGGCGACGAGAAACACTTGGGAGTCCTGTGGCATAGTGTCGGTCATGAACGCGCTACTGCCCCCCCCTGATTTAGATTTTTCGCCTTTTTTTCTCTGTATCACTCCCTCTGCGTGTGTTGCCCAGTTCATAATTTCATTTACATTAGCCGTTGAGTGATTTACAAAGTGTTTTCGAATAAAATCAGAATATTTGGGCTGAAATCCTGTCATTAGTGCTAGTTTTAGGTGTTGTTGGTAGGGGTTGTTTGGTTCTGTACTTTCAGGAATGCCGCTGTGGGCTTTAAAAACTGCTTCCAGGCGACCTTGGTACTCGTACACATCTTCACCCTCCTTTTGTCTGCATTGGTTAATTTTGTCATAATTTGGGGGTGGCACTAGGGTCTGTTTTGTTCTCAAAATTACTCCTTCCATCCCTTGCCGTAAGATTTCTGAATTATGCCTTAAAATGTTGCCGCCCTCATCTCTTCCTGTGAAGGTGTCCCTTACTCTTCCCCACTCGTGTTTAAAATGGTTGCGGAACACACGAAACATTTCATCCCCACTCAGGTTAAACGAGGTTTGTAATCCCCTTATATCTGTCGCCCATTGCTCTATGTCAATTTTGTGTGGGGTTAAGCCTCTAATGGCCTCTTGCATTTCAGTTTCAGTCCAAGGTCGGTAAACCAAAATAGTAGGAGGTTGAGGGGCGCTAGCTGTCCCTATGTTTGGGTTCGCGGCTTGGAGCATTGGGAAGGTTTGTGCCACTGGTTCCAGTGCGGGTGGGGGCCCTCCACAATTGAAACAATCCCTTTCATGCCCGTACTCTGATAAAACGGGATAACCTGCTGGCTTAGGTGTGGCATGCACATCTATGTGCGCCAGTGTTTTAAGTTCCCCATTTCTGGTGCGGCTCGCAATGGGAGAAAAAGCTGCGGGAGAAACAGCTGTTAAGCCTTCCCTTGCTTGGGTCTCATGTTGTTTTGTCCCACTAGCTCCTCCCCCCTCTAAACATGGCGCGGCTTGTTTTACGCCGTTAGCTCCTCCCCCCCGCTAAACATGGCGCAGCTTGTTTTACCCCGTTAGCCCCTCCCCCCCGCTAAACATGGCGCAGCTCCGGGTGCCGCAGGGTCAGGCCCACTACGGTCTTGCTGGGATCTACATACAATGTGAGTTTTCTCATCTGCCTTTATTACAGCTTCATGCACGTGTGTGGGTGGTTTTGCTGCTGTGGCTTTTGCCTTCCGCTGTTCCTGTCGGCGTTTAGCCTGTAACAGCCAAAACTTTGCACACTGCAGTTCCAACTGCGCCTTCTTGCAAAATGCTGCTTTTTGTTGCAGCTGTGTTACTAAGTTTTCACATTCTGTCACTACCAAGTTTCCCTTAAACCCATATTTTTTCTTCCATTTATTTATATTGAGTTGACCCTTGTTTATCCCATTCCATAAATTTTACATCGCCCTCTAATACGGCGGCCTCGCATTTCGACGAGGACTTACCCATTGTTCCCGACGTACAATCAGCCTTTGCTTTGTCTCGTACAGACCACGTGTCTTTATTGAGACCTAAACCCAAATCCGCCCTTCACTGTGTACTTCAACAGACCATGAAGTTGAAAACCGTTAGATTTTCTTCATGCTGCTGCTTCCACTTCAATGGCGGCTTTCACTCTCAGTCACTCACTTTCACACACACACATACGCGTATTTATGGCGCCTATTTTAAATCTTTGTTTACGGTGAGAACACCAAAATTCCAAATTAAGGCCAAATTAAAATTTCTCCGTTGGGCGGGAGTTACCAATTTACTTTCTCCTTTCGGCGAGAACACCTACGGTACCGTTTTATGCTTTATTCGCTTTTCCCTGAAAAGCGAACTTTCCCTGAAAGTTACAACGGCCGGTTACCTCACGAACCCGGTTCGGAGGACGTATACTACAGTTTTCCCTGAAAAGCCAACTTTCCCTGAAAGTTATCCTGGCAATCGGACCCGGTCCGACTCAGTAGTGTACGATTTGTTTGTGCTTTTCCCTGAAAAGCTCCGGCCGGTTACCTCACGAACCCGGTTCGGAGGACGTAGACTAAAGTTTTCCCTGAAAAGCCAACTTTCCCTTAAAGTTATAATGGCAATCGGACCCGGTCCGACTCAGTAGTCCACGTTTTGTCCTACCTGGTTTCTGTCGTCTTCACTTGGTGGATCGGGTCTCGAGGAAAGCGTTCCCAGCGACCGCGGAGAAACCTATTAAGCCGGGCCTGGCGACAAATGTCATGCCCCAGGTCTTTTGTGCAGCGCCTCTATTGCAGCTGGCTGTCCGGACAGTCTGCCGGCGTCGCTCCGTAGTCGTTGGGAAAACCTCCTCACTGCCCGCCCGGCTCTCGAAGGACCAAAAAATGTTAGGTTCGGACCACCGTTAAATAAAGAAAGACACAGAAACCCGTAGTTGATTTTTTACCTGCAGGGAGAGTCTCAGTCAGCTAACACTCACGTGCCTCTGAAAGAGAGTCTGACTTTCTTCTTCCTGCCGGTGCTTTTATTTTAGCATCACGTAAGTGTGTGTGGGGGGTGTGTGTATGTGCGTGTGACGTCAGGAAACAGGCGTTACCTGCTTTCCTCACCTGGAGGGTCCAGGTGTGTGTGAGTATGTTTTGTGCTTACAATCTGATGGTCATGTGCATGTTTATGATGAACACATTGTGATACATAGAAAAACAGTTACATGTTTATCTATTCTAACACTCCATTAAGGAATATATTATCAATATTCTGGTAGGTGATCGAAAATTTGTGAAATATTGAAAAGGTCCAGGACAACTGGACCCAAAGGTCTGACGCTGGCAAAATGTTAATCATATCATTTAGGTCCTGGATTTCTGCAGTTCTAAACATCAACAAATGCAGAAATTGAACATGAAATGGCTGCACAGTGCTTACAAAAGCAGATTCATCTAAAGCATTCTGTTGATAAATCAACACACACTGAACTGTGCAACCACTTACCTCTATTTATCCTTGACAAGACTGGTTTCTGATCAGATAGGTAGATTGGTAGGACAGCAAAGTGGTTGCTAAAGTCCATCTGAACCACTGGCAGGTCAGAAGAGAGGACTGACAGGACCAACATCCTCCTAAGTTAGAGAGGTATCAACACTGTCACTCTGCTCACTGCACATGTAGCAAATTACATTCTAACACATTTCATACTCAAATCCATAAACAGTTGGGCCTCACCGGGTAGTACATGCACCACATGTCACGCTGGCCAAGGTTCGATTCCAGTTTGGGCCTTTTGCTGCAGATCATCGCCTCTCTCTACTGTGTTTCCCATCTGTCTACTGCCACTGTTCAATAAAGTAAGCATGCCACAAAAATACAAATGAAATAAAAGACAGAAAGCATAAATAAAGAAATGATAAAAATAAAATAACAAACAAAATAATTTAAAAATCTTTAACTACCACCATTTAAAAGTGTTAACAGCTGTCTTAAACACGAACGTTTACAGGAGCAGATACAGGGGTGGCCAACTCCAGGCCTCAAGAGCTAGTGTCCTGCAGGTTTTAGATGTGTCCCTGATCCAACACACCTGAATCAAATAGGACTCTGGACAACTTGACTGCATACTTAGGAGGTAATTCAGCCATTTGATTGCTGAGAACTGGAGACCTCAGTCTGACCCTGGATCAGCCCACAGAGAGAGACAGTGGGACATACAGCTGTGAGGTCTATGGGCATATCCGGCGATACAAATAAGTGGTGCTCAAATTCAAAGGTAGGTGGTGTTTGTTTAGGTGTGTGTGTGTGCGTGCACATGGGTGTCTGTTTGTTTTGTGGAACTTGGATGGATTACATCTGTATCCTACATCTATTCATGATCCCTTTTTATTATGTGAGGTAAGTCCAGATGTGGCAACCAGATAGAAAAAATGGATTGTTAAGCTATCAGTGCATTGAAGGCACAAGTTTCGATACAGAGGGAAATCTGATCAGCTAGACGCTAAAAATAATCCTAAATGTATGTTTTTGTGCCAAAAGCATATAAAAGAACTCATCAGATGTCAACAGCAGTTTGCTCTAAACTGGAACCAAACACAGAAATTGGCCAGCTGAAACCACATTTCCACTGACGAGGTGCTCGTGCCAATGCTGGTGTTGGTTCCAATGAACCGGTGAAACGCTTAAGAACGGGCCTGTTTCCACCGCGTTTCTGTGAACTGATCCTTTACATATGAGTATGGGTGGGTCCTCGTCTGGACACGGAAGCTGAAGGGCACAAACGTGGGAGAACACACTCCGCTTACTTTAGCTGTGCACATATTATACGGTCCAAACAAACTTTACGAGCAAGATGACAAGTACGCACTTTGTGTCCTTTTATCTGTGATATGAACTGATACAAAGCAGCAAGGTCAGCCTTAGAGCCCAACCTAATTCACAGCTGTGAAAATCGCTTCGCTTTTCTCATGTAATACACACCATGCAAAACTTTACATTGAGACAGCAGAGTCACGCCATTCTGCCGCTTTCGTCACGCGTTCGTGGTTCGAGACCAGCTAGTTTGTGGGACCAGAGTTGAACCCGTTTTTCGGCCGAGCACCGAGTGCGTTCGCGGTGGAAAAATTGCTGAAAGGTTCAAATACTGGCACCGGCACCCTGCCGGTGGGAAAGAGGCTAGTGAAGGTCACAACACACAACTCTGATGACTACATCCTCCATCTTGATGCTAGAACAGGGGTGTCAAACTCAATCATATGAAGGGCCAACATTGAAGCCACAGTCTGAGTCGCAGCCGAACAGAATTAAAAATCATTTTAATCAGCAATATGATTTGAATGCTCAGAATACAGCAATTTTTTTCCTCAACACATTGAATAAAATATAAAATTATATTTTTCTTCAAAAACGACATCAAGAAAAATGAGAATATTTCAAGCTGAGGAAAATTTGCTAATTTTTCAGGTAAAAACTGTGATGTGAATTTTTGCGCATCATATGTGGAAAAAACTCTGCATAAACTGCTCAGTGTGTCCAGTTTATCAGCAAAAAGCGCAGCTGCACACACAGCAGTGGAGACCTGCCCTGATTTCCATCCCTGAAGCTGCAGGGACAAAGGTGCTGCCGTTTGCACTCTGATCAGACTCTGATCCTCTCCGACAGCTTCAAAAGCTGCTTTGACGTTGATCTCTGGGCCTGTTTTCTTCTGCTCCAATCAGCTTCTGTCCTTCAGCTTTCAAACCTGCTGCTGTCTGTACAGCTCAGCTTGTGTTGTCCTCTCAGTCCCCCAGGTGGAGGTGGAGAAGGGGGCGGAGTCTGTCCGGCTGCGGTTCAAAACCACAGAAAACCTGCCTGAAGACAGTAAAGTGACGTGGAGGGACAATAGTGATAGGATGGTCCATGTGTATGAGAACGGTTCTGACCTGCCTGAAGAACATGACCAGGTTTACAGAGGACGAACGAGGATGAATGAAGACCTGCTGAAAACTGGAGACCTCGGTCTGACCCTGAAACAGCCCACAGAGAGAGACAGTGGAGAATACAGCTGTGAGGTCTCTGGGAACATCTGGAGAGTCAACACAGTGCAGCTCACAGTCAAAGGTGCGTTTGGTTTATTGATCTGTTGTTGGTGGTTGTGTGTGTCTAACAGTCTTGTGCCTCCTCTGCAGGGAGAGTTCAGGACTTCAGGCACAGGAACAGCTCCGTTGATCAGATTCCACAGCTGTATTATTCTGCAGGGATGTAGTAAGAAGCAGCCTGAAGTGAGTTACAAACTCCTAAATCAGTCATTTTAAAAGTCCCATCTCAGAGAACATGCATTACTAACAGAATAATAAACTTGTAATTAGCTTTGTATCCACACACAAACCCTGCAACCCTGCTGGGATTCTATATGAGAAAGCAAATATTGGTTGAACTGGACATTAAACTTTTTTTTTTTTTTTATATATCCAGGTTCTCCACACCTGCTCTTTCTTTTCTGTCCAAGCTTTGTTGTCTCATTTTCACTGGATCTGTTCACACTGCTCCAGAGCTTTACTGCTATGGACAATAAAAATGAAAGAAATCAAAGAATCCAACCTGCAGGCCACAGCACAGGGAAACGAAGGATCCAACTGCATGTGGCTGATTTGTTTGCAGTTTCTCAATCCTTTTAAACTACCACAAGCAACCAGCCAATGAGCAGAAAGCAGCTGTGAGAGGTGTATTTCTGTGTAGCTGCTTTCTGTTTGCTCCACGTGGATGATGCTCGATTGTGGCTGAAGATGAAACAAGTCGTCTGATCAATGCTTTATCAATGATTATCATACAGCTCTGAATCTTTTTGGACATGGATATCATGCTGTTTAACAAAAAAAACAAAGCACATTTTATAACAAGCAGAAACAAACAGCTCATTAAAAGTAGGAAGAAAGGACATGTGGTGGGAATTTTTTATCACTTTGATATTGATATTTACTGTTACTATTTTTTATATGATTTATTAGTAAATATATTAGTCACACACACTGGATTAATGAACACCATATGCTTAGATTAGTGGGGTAAAGGTCAGGCGTGTTATATCTGTTTCTCATAACTGTTTAAGGCCTTGTTGGTGGGATGCAGGAACATCTGTGGGTCACATGACCTTTGTAACCTCATCTTGTATTTTAGGAAGTCTTCTGACAGGTACGCTCCAAAAGTGGAGCTCTGCAGACCCATCTGTGTTTGTGTACCATAGATGAGCAGAGGATCCATTCTAGCTAAGTGGGGATTGTTGAAGAGGTGTTTTCATAGCAGGTGACATTTGTTTCTTTAGCCCACGAGTGGGCAGAGCCTCAACAGCTGATTGGTTGGGGTTCAAGTTTCAGGGGGTTAGCCTTTATGTAAATTAGGAGGGGTCAAAGTGTGCAGTTCCCATCTTTAAGATATAAATGTTGGCCTGCTCTTTGTGGCACACTTTTTGCTCTTCTCTTTTCTGTCCTCTTCTTCTTCACTTCCTGTTTCTGCATCTTTCTCTGTCTCTGTGTTTCTCTTTTCTTCTGTGTGTGTGTCTCAGTGATCATAATAATCAGTATAATATATAATAATATCTATATTATATATTATGGTAATATATATTACACTGATCTTTATATATATTATATAATAATCAGGATTTTTCTTCTGAGGTTTAAAATGTCTTATTTTAAATGTTGTGCTATCAGCTACCATAACATTTAATCTAATGGTTTGATATAATCCACCTTCACATAATTCTGCATTTATGATGATTCTGATGAACTGTGTAAGCTGCTTAATCCACAAACAGAAAATATTCAAGGTTACTGCAAAATTTAAATTTCAAAAAATAATTTAAACTCCAGCAAGAATCAACTGAACCAGTAAAACACTGATAGATTACAGTTCCACAAGCACACAGCCAGTTATTACATTTTATTACAGGTCTGATCATCAATGACTTTGATTGATAGGAAACCGACTGAAAAGTGACTGAGAGATTTTAATGGTTCTAGAGGGAAGATGGAAATGAAAATGTCTCAATGTGACAACGAGCTAAAAATGAGCTACAGAACATAAACTGGGAGAATGTGACGGACACACAAACACAATACAATAGTACACGTTTGTCTAAGAGCAACAGGACAGAAGCAGCTTTATCCTGGATCCATTCATCCTTTAGCCTGTATCCCTGTTAGCCTAACCCTTCTGGGGGGGGGGGGGGGGGGGTAGTCTGGAGTCAGGGGGTAATAGGTCACTGATATGGAAACACGTGAATAAATGAACCAATCAGAAATCCATGGGAACTGCAAATGAATCAATCATTACTTTGTTACATCAGTGAAGGAACTTGATACAAGTTTTAATCCATCAGTGTTTCAGATTTCTCCATCTTTTTATATCCAACAGGCTGATCGAGAGCAGATCCATAAAATTATCAGCCAATTAAACAAATTATCAGCCAATTAAATAGCTCAGAGGCTAAAGATATGTTTGACTCAGATAGATCTCTTATTAAAATACATAAAGCAACACTGCTAAGACCAAAAGCATGTTTAACAAAGTTATCTATAAAAATCTGTGAATTTCCTCAAAATTCCAAAACAGCTGTTGTGACCCTGACTGTTAATTCTGGAGTCCTGATGAAGCATGAAATATTTCTATCTCAGTTTTTCAGTAAGCTCAAAGGTTCTTGAAGCGCAGCTGGCTCAACAAATTTATTAGGAAAAGGATCACGTTCTAAACTCTGAGCAGTTTGGATTTAGACCCAAATCTTTAACTGAAGTGGCCACAGGCCGTTTTACAGAAGCTAGAAACATAGTTTGGCTCAGGGTAAAGTGGTGGGAGCAGTGTTTCTAGCCTTTAGAAAAGTGTTTGATGCTGTGAACCAGGGAACATCAACCGGCCTTTGATCGAGCTTATACTCAGGGCTGGATCAGGTGACCCTGACCCCTCCCTTAGTGATGCTGCTGTTCACCTCCATCTGCTGGATCCGAAGCAGCCTCAGGACCGAGCCTCAGGAGCGTCACTCACATCAGGACACGTTAAAGGACACAGAGCTATGGCAGGCCGTTTTAACATAAAATCCGTTTGTCTGACTATCCGAAATTAAATTTCAGATATCTAAAACTGCATTATGACTAGACAAAACTACATTTTGACTATCCAGAATGGTAATTTAAGATATCCGCAATTCCATTCTGACTAGTAAGAATAATAATTCAAGATATCTTCAATTACATTTTGATGAGTCAAAATTCCTTTCAAGATATCTCAAATTACATCACCGGATTCGTCATTTGACAGGTCACACATCCGTAATTACAATTTAAGATATCTAAAACGTAATTATGACTAGTCGAAATTACCTTAGGTATCTGAATTTAACGATTGCGTGAAGGCCCCATTGTGCTGTAGTGAGCTGTCCAAACAATTGCCTGTGTAGAATATCAGGTGCCTGCAATGGCGCTGGCCGTTATAGGCAAAATTGTAATAAAATGCAACAATATAGAAAGAGCTCCTCAGTATGGGATATGCAGAGAGCACGAGAGTCGTGTACTTAAAGGCTGCTTCAGAAATCTGCACAGAATCTCTGATTTTATGGCCGTTTTAACAAACTGCCTTATAAACATTCCGCCAAAATGCTCCGTAATTCAAGACATCTTAAATAGAAAAGCCGTCTAATTCAAGATACCGGTAATTCATTTGGAGATATCTTAAAAGGCATTTTGACTAGTCAAAATTACAGTTCTAGATATCTCTAATTTAGTTTTGCCTAGTCATTATTTGCTTTCAAGATATCTAGAATTTGATTTGCACTAGTCAAAACTATTTATCGCCTATCTAAAAATACATCTAAGATATCTTGAAATATGGTGTCATTTAAGATATCTTTAATTAGAATTATGACTAGTCAAAATAAAAAAAAAGATATCTTGAATTAACTTTATGACTAGTCATAATTTAATTGTAGATATCTGAAATGTGAGTTTCAGATAGTCAGAAATCCATTGAAGATATCTCGAATTGAAGCCGCCATACAAATGAATGGTAAATCTGACGTCATTTCGACTAGTCAGAATGTAATTAGAGATATCTCAAATAGGTATTTTGTCTAGTCAAAACATAATTAGAGATATCTCAATTTACTAATACGTCTAGTCATAAATCAATTTCAGATATCTGGAATGTGCTCTGTGGTTTACACAGATGAGAGCAGGTTCACCCTGAGCACATGTGACAGATGAAAAAGGGTCTGGAGAAGCCGTGGAGAACGTTAGTGATGGTCTTGGAAAGTATATCCATGGAGGGACACACAGACTTCTGCAGGCTAGGAAACACCACCCTGACTGCCATCAGGTATCAGGATGAAATCCTTGGCCCTGTCAGACCCTGTGCTGGTGCAGTGGGCTCCTCCTGATGCACAACAATGTCCAGCCTCATGTGGTGAGAGTATGACGGCAGTTATTGGAGGATGAAAACATTGATACCATTGACTGGCCCCACCTCTCGCCTGACCTAAATCCACTAGAACACCTCTGGGTCATCATGTTTCAGCTGATCTGATGCTGACAGATATCCTTCAGACTGTCCAGGAACTCAGTGATGCCCTGGTCCAGATCTGGGAGGAGATCCCCCAGGACACCATCCATCATCTCATTAGGAGCCCAGTCATGTCATCATGCATAGAAGCATGTGGGGGCCATACAAACTACTGAGGACCATTTGAGTTGCTACAATGAAATTTTGACAAACTGCTCCAGCCTGCAGCATCATTTTAACACTGTGATTTTCAGAGTGTCTTTGAATTCAGCCTCTGTGGGCTGATCATTTTCATTTCCATCAAACGAGGCGATGGACCACTGAATGTCTGAACCACTACCCAGGATGAAACGACGACGATCCGTGAGTCCTTCAGATAGATGGCTACAACTGAGCATGTGCACGTGAACACCACAGGCAGCCAAATCCTGAGAAAGAAGAGGAGCGAGAACAGGAACCAACATGGAATCATTTCAAACTTCCATACACAGAATCATGTCAGCATCATTAGAATCAGCTGACATCAGTCCAATAGAAAATGATTCAAATGCAATCAAACAGAATTCAGGAGCTTTGGGCCAACAAGGCAGCAGGAGGACAGCTGCAGTTTAACAGGTTCAGTTCACGGACAGGAAACAACATTAGAAACATGATCGTCCTGAAGTGATCTGCTCCACCGACACCTTCAGTGGCAACACCTGCACTTTACACTGAGGACCGAATGAGAAGAGGTTCGGTTTAACGTTGGTGCTGATGTATGGAAACATCCTCTCAGTGAAAGTGTGTGTGAAGGTGTGTATGTGTGTGTTAGTGTCAGGATCAGAGAAGGACAGCTTTCCGCTGCTCCAGTCCAGATTCACTCTGATCCTCTGGAGCTTCTTCTGCTCTGGGAGAGCAGTGGATGGACCTGATGGAGACCATGCTGAATATTTGCCTTCGTAGAACCGTATTCTCCAGAATCCAGACTGAATGAGTCTCTTCCTCTGCACAGACTCTGCTAACACACCCAGTCCCCACCCTGTACTGTCTCCAACCTCGACCTCCCAGCTGTGAGTCCCTGAGTTGAAGCCCTCAGAGCCGAGGACAGAGCAGTAGGAATCAAACCTCTCTGGATTATCAGGAAGCTTCTTCCTCTCTCCTCCTCCTGTCACACTGGTCAGATATTCAGACAGGATGAGTTTTGGATGAGCAGTGTTTGGGTCCAGGATCACAGGACTGTAGGAGACCATGTCCTTCATCTTGTTCCAGATGTTGAAGGTCAGGTTGCCCAAGTGTTTGGCCTGGTCTATCAGAGCTCCTGAGGGCAGCTGTGGATCATCCAGCAGGGGGCAGCGCTGGACTCTTTCCACTGCAGCCTTGTAGCTGTGCAGGAATGAGACGTCTTCAGCTCTCAGCTCCTCCTCTGTGGCTCTGACTGTGTGTGAAAGAGCTGCTATCTCTCTGCTCAGAGCCTCCATCTTCTCCTTCATCCTCCCACTCTTCTGCTCCTCTTCCTCCCTCAGTGCAGCCAGCCTGGCCTCCTCTTCCTCTGCTAGAAACTGCTGAAGCTTCTTAAACTGCTCCTTAATCTGCCTCTCTGTGTGTCGGGCCTGGACCTTAATGTGTTCTGCTGTTTGATCAAACTTCACCTGAACTTCTTCACAAACCTTTAACTTCTTCTTTAAGGGCTCCAGAGTTTCCTGAAGCTCCTTCTTGTGTTGTCGTGCAGCTTCATCAATGGGTCTGAATCTGTGCTCGCTGTGTCTTTGTGAGTCTCTGCAGACGACACACACTGGCTGCTGATGGTCCAGACAGAAGAGTTTGAGTTTCTCAGAGTGCAGACTGCAGAGATCCTCTGAAGCTCTCTGAGCTCTCTGCTGTAAGAAAGACTCACACAGGTTCTTCAAAGCCAGGTTTAAAGGTGGATCATACATTGATGTTCTCTTACAAACTGGACACTCGTGTATTGTCCTCTCCCTCCACCATCTCCTCACACAGTCTTTACAGAAGCTGTGGCTGCATGACAGAAGAACAGGATCTCTGAAGACCTCCTGACAGACCGGACAGCAGAGATCCTCCTCTGATCTGGAAGCCATTGAGTCTGTGAGTGAAGCTGCAAACAGGAAGTACAGTCAGTCCTGCTCCCCTTCCTCCTCTGCTACCTTCACTGAAACTTCCTGTGAGTCGTGTTGTTGCTCAGACTCACATCCAGTGTGTGGAGCGTCAGCAGCTTGAAGCAGCAGTGTTGGAGTTCCCACGTTTCTCTCCTGCAGCTGGACTCAGTCAGAGGAAGCTACTGGTTTGGTCTGAGCTCAGTCTGATTGTCTGTGTGTCTCTACACTGAGGAACAACCACTTCCTGTTTCCTTATTTGTCTCAGTCGAGTCATGTGAGGGGCAGAGCCTCATTTTACTTTCTCTTATAAACGTGTGTTTCACAGCAGAACTCAAAGGTTCACGTGATCTCAGCATGCTGAAGACTCGGCCTGAGGAACTGAACACAACACACAGGGACAAGAAGACTATCAAAATAAAACAGGAAGTCAGACAAAGGTTCTACATTGACTGTAGTTGGACAAGAAGACTATCAAAATAAAACAGGAAGTCAGACAAAGGTTCTACATTGACTGTAGTTAAACCAACAGGTGGCTGGGAGCAGGGAGTGTTTAAAGCTTTAGTCTTCAGGTTTCAGCTTCACTCAGAAAAATGTGAAACCACATGAGCAGCCACAGACAGGAAGTGGTTCCTGTCAGAGGAAGTCTTAAACCTTCTTCCTGTCAGGGACTCTCCTCTGGATCTCCTGCTGCCGCCTCATCAGTCATGAATCCTGTGAGCTCTCTGTGTTTCTCAGGTTGTCATTCAGCCTTCAGAAATATTTCCTCATCATGCTGTGAATCATTTTAATCAGATAACAACATTTAAAGTGGTTTCAAGTTTAAATGCAGCCAAATGTGGATCTGCAACACCTTTCTTATTCCAAACTGAGTCTTCACACTTCTGAATCTTTCACATTAAAAGACTAAGAATAGCAGGACAGACTGGAATACATTTAATGTGAAAGAGCAAGTTTTTCACATTAAAAGTCAAATAGAAAGCTTTCAATTTGAGTTCATTTTGAGGGTATCGGTTGTAAGGGTTCACTGATAAACGTAAATGCAATTATAATTGTAATTTTGATTCATCATACAGCTGTGAAGAACACATATTTACACTGAAGAAGCTGATATGAAAAACACTAGAATCAATTTTTTCATTAATTTTCTGGAGGTTTTTGTTGGTTTCTGTGATATTAGAGGTTCATTCAGCAGCAGTTGAAGGCTCCATTCCCGTCTGATCATCTTTACGCTGAATTTACAGCATCATCTTCCAAAGAAAACATGGAACATGAGTAAATACAGAACTCTGTGTTAAATCTGCAAATTTTTGAATGGAGTTTGGTTATTAGCAGCACGTCTCTGATCTCAAACTGACTCCTACATCTGATTACAAACCAGCATTTACTTCCAGTGTGTGAATAGAATAGAATAGAATAGAATCCCTTTCTTGTCATTATACAGAATGAGGTTGGGGGGCCACTTCTGTTCAGTGCCATGTAGCAGGAAGTCACTTTCTAAAATATAAAACAGAACTTATACATAAAAGAAAACATACAGAAAATAAAACAGAATGTATAAAAATATATACTATGTAAAAAATAAAATAAGTATATACATATGATAATGAAGATAGGTGAGTATTATACTTGCACAAATATACAAATATAGTAATGTGTATTTCTTAAGTCAGAGGCACAAAATGTATGTCACCAATAGGGGGTGCTATTGCGTTACTGTGGAGACTAGAGGGCCGATACGCAGCCGCAGCGTCAGAATTAAACGAGCTGGTGGCCTGTTGTCATCATCTCCTCTCCGTCTTTTCCACAGGTAAGCGATCAAAGTTCTTTTAGTGATCCAAACCTATGGGGTAAGATAACTGTCAAAAAGAATGTATGTGTAAGGAGTCTAAATTCGTACATGTAAGTCAATAAACGTGCATAAATATAAGATTTGTATTTCGAGTGCAATCTGTGATTTGTGATTTGTATTTGTATTGTTGAGAAGTTGTAACTTGTACTTGTAAATTTGTGATTTGTACTTGTATTGTTGAGAAGTTGTAACTTTGTAACTTGTACTTGTAAATTTGTGATTTGTATTTGTATTGTTGCGAAGTTGTAACTTTATAGATTGCATTCGAAATACAAATCTTATATTTATGCACGTTTATTGACTTACATGTACGAATTTAGACTCCTTACACATACATTCTTTTTGACAGTTATCTTACCCCATACAAACCTTGTTCTAAAGTTATCTTAATGAGTGTGGAGTTATGTACAAACGTTTTGAATAAGATGGGAATGTTTAAGTGTGTTTTAGTGTGGGAAAGAGTTGTATTTGCCATTAAGGCAGGCGGCTTCATTTCTATCGCAAGTCCGCCATTGCTCGGGGCTAGAGGAGACAGTAGTAAAAGATGTTGCTGTTAGGCACTATACAAGCGGTGTGATTTACAGAAGTGCTTTTAATAAGATGAGGTCAGTTTGGATTATATTGTGTATGATTACTCTCTGACTTTAGGGCGAAGTCAGACCGCCATGTTAAGTCTTTTCAGTGTGTTACCCGCCATCAGGCATACTTCCGGTTATAAGGGCCAATAAGCTCTTGGGGGTGTGTTTGGGGGTGTGTGCGTGGGTGTGAGACTGGAAGTGAGGTAAAGCTACGAAAGCTGTCTGAAGCAGCATCATAGAGTGGGTTAAGCTATATTACAGTAAAATCAAAGTAAGCTATTGTACAAATGGAAATACAAATGGTTTGTTTACATTATTTTGTTACAATTTATTACTGTCCTGTTTGAAATGTGCATTATTTGGGTGTTATGTATCATATTATTTGCACTTTATGAACAAGTTATTTGTCTACTGTAGTTTTGGTTTATTACTAATAATTATTGGAGTTGTTTTTATATCATTTGATGTTTATTGTAAGAAATGAGTTTGGTTTTTCTCATGATGTCAGAATTAAACGAGCTGGTGGCCTGTTGTCATCGTCTCCTCTCCGTCTTTTCCACAGCCACTGCATTAATTCTCACCCGCGGCCAACACAGCCTGACCTCAGCTGTGTGCCGCTTGCTACTGCCCAGCTTCCCCTAGGGCTGGCGCCGGTAACAATATGTTGTTGCTCAGACTCACCTTCAGTGTGTGGAGCATCAGCAGCTTGAAGCAGCAGTGTTGGAGTTTTCTCTCCTGCAGCTGGACTCAGTCAGAGGAAGCTGCTGGTTTGGTCTGAGCTCAGTCTGATTGTCTGCGTGTCTCTGCACTGAGGAACAACCACTTCCTGTTTCCTTGTTTGTCTCAGTCGAGTCATGTGAGGGGCAGAGCCTCATTTTACTTTCTCTTATAAACGTGTGTTTCACAGCAGAACTCAAAGGTTCACGTGATCTCAGCATGCTGAAGACTCGGCCTGAGGAACTGAACACAACACACAGGGACAAGAAGACTATCAAAATAAAACAGGAAGTCAGGAAAAGGAACAAAGACAGAGACCAGACACTGCATGCCGGGAACCACAGGAAAACTAGGAATCGAAACATGACCAATCACACAACAAAAGGTCAACACAGAAATTCAAAACTAAGCACAAAAAACAAAAGTGCTGCATCATATACAATTTAAAAAATAAAACAAGTATATAAATATGATAATGAAGATAGGTGAGTATTATACTTGCACAATATAGGAGTAATAGATATTGTTCAGTATGAATAATATAATATAATATAATATAATTTGTATCTTTATTAACTGTATTCATTAAATGTCCAGTTTTATTTTTTATTGTGCTGAACTGAATATATTTTTGAATCTAATTTTTATTTTTCAGGTACGACTGCTAAAGGTCGCTTAATGATCCTGCACAAACTCCCTATGACATCATTTGTTGTTGTTGTTTGGCCTTTTATTAATAGTTTTTGACAGTGGACAGAGACAGGAAGGTGGGAGGAGAAACGGGGAAGAGACGCTAAATAGAAGAAGGGATTCGAACCTGCACTGACTGCACTGCCACGTGGTCCCCTGCTCACACCCTGAGCCACCCTGGCGCCCTATGACACCATTTTTAAAGGAGGACGGGCTCCTTGTGATCTCTCAGAGACATGAAGAGGTCACAGTGAGCCTGTCAGAGAGCAGAGAAGGGAGTGAAGGAGGCAAACAGAGCAGAGCCGGCTGACAGCATTCACTAACCTGTCTGCACTTGCTGCTGCATCAGAGGACAGCCTGCTGTCCTACAGCCTGAACCACTCAATCAGCACACTGAAAGCCACCTGTGACAGCAGGTACACACACCTGGAAACGCCCACAGGCACACTCACCCACACACCACTCAGCCATTGGTTCCTGGTTGTCCCAGCATCAAAGACACAGTCATAAAGCAGCAGTGCTGTAAGGCTTGAATGAGCACCTGTTCATGTAACATGACTGTCGTCAAGTTGTCATGACGACAGTTTTTCTGCAGGCTGGGGGGGGGCTTTTCTGATTTTCCAAGCTGGAAATCTGATGTGAGGAGTTCCAGCTGGGAATTCTCTCTTCAACTGGAGCACAGATGCTCACATACCCACACAAACACAGATCCTCTCATTAATCTGACTTCACTTTAATAGTTTTATTAGGATTTTGAAAGAATAATAATTACATTAAATATCATTTACATTTTGCCCAGTCTGGATTTAAACATGTCAGACTCCCACTGATTCATCATCTGCACATCTGCTCCTTTCATTTTTATTATTCCAAGTTTTCATGGATTAAACACATAAAATTAAACAAAGTGTTAAAATGTGACGCTCTGCTCCTTTGTCCTCAGACCGGTTATCTTCACACACGTTTGTTATCTAAACCCAGCATCACGGATCACCGTCTGCCACACACGGACACTTCCTGTTAAACCGAAGCTAAACTTTCCCTGTGGGTCACACCTGGAAAACAGGGTGTGGTCGGGAGCTGCAGGTGTATCCAGGTGTGGGCTCGTTCGGTCAGCGGAGGATTTACCTGGACTGTGTGGCGGTTTCAGTCCTTTAAAGGAGGATGAAGGTGTTGCTGGTGTTCCTGCTGCTCCTGAACGGTAAGAAGCTTCGTGTGAGTCTGTTTGTTTCTGCAGCAGGTGACGCGCAGCTCGCTGCTCTGAGCGGAAAACACTGATTTAATGCTGCGTGGCTTAAACTGTAAACGCATGAAGGAGGCTCTGAAACAGACCCGGGATCTGTTCCAGGCAGTAGCGCACAAAGTGGGTATGCACGATACGCAATGCACTTTCTGTATTTAACAGCTGTGCATATGATATGATCAGAAACAGAGGAGCGAATTCATCTGCAGACGTTTATGTTTCTACAAGCTCTGAAATCCCAGTTAGAAGTTAGTTTGTTATTTTTGTACATAACATGTTCACATCATGTCACCTCATTATGTTTTATTTCACTCTGTGTGCTCTCTGAAGCATGCCTCAGTAAGCTGACTATATCTGCATAATGTAAATTATTATGGGATACATTCTAATTAGGTGGTTGTGTCTCAAAGTGGATTCAGGTGGAGGGTCAGACCTGTCATAAAGTAAGGGCTGCCTCACAGCTCTGTGTTTTTAGCTCACTTCAGAAAACAGCTGGAAGTTTGATCAGAACTTTTCAGTCTGTGATCATGTTTTAGAGACAGCAAACTGAGAGGGGTCAAAGGCAAGTGGGCGGAGTCACTGTCCTCAGTTATATAATGAAGCAAGGGCTCTTTGTCTCTTTCTTCTCTTCCTGTCTCTGCATCTGTCTCTGTTTCTCTTTACCTGTCTTCTTCTCTGTGTGTGTGTCCTTGTCTTATTTCTCTGTGTGTGTGTGTGCGTGTGTGTGTGTGTGTGTGTGTGTGTGTGTGTGTGTGTGTGTGTGTGTGTGTGTGTGTGTGTGTGTGTGTGTGTGTGTGTCTCTGACTGTCTTGTGTCTCCTCTGCAGGGAGAGCTCAGGTCCAGGATCAAACAGGGATCATCAGGAACAGAAACAGTTCCATTGATCCGACTCCTCTGATGGCTGATCAATCAGTTTGATCTGTTTGTTCTTTGATTACTGATCAGTGATGTCAGAGTGGAGTCAGTGTGATGCTGTTGTTGTGTGTTTGAGCCTTTTAGGACTTTATCTGATCACATGACCAGAGGGCTGTACTGTGACGTCACATTAATGAGTTCTCAGTTTTCAGGAAGCTGTCACTCTTTTTACTTGTTACATCACCATGGTAACTGACTGAAACAGTGCATCTTTGTTGCTTATTCATATGGTTTATTTTTTATTTTATTTACATGTTTGAAATAAAGCAATCAATCAGTAATACACCATGATGGTCATAAAGGAGCACTGCACCTGCTCCACTTTGAAGGTCAAAGGTCAAAGAAATCTTTATTATCCTCAGGGGAGCAAATAGTGTTGGAGACAGAGAGCGGACGACAGAATCATCATCAGATTTCAGTATGTGCCCTGCGTGCTGCTCCAACAACCATTTATGTACGAAACAAATAACAGAGTTGATAAACCAACATCCAGTGGATGATATAAGAGCATCTGATAAACATCACTGAGCCTCACACGTTGTGACCTGTTTGGTAAAAAGTCCAGCAGCAACATTTCAGTCTGGGACTGATGTGATGGGTCTCCAGCCTCTGAGCTAAAATATGAGGCTGGATACAATAAAGCAGATGAAAAGTCAAAGTTCCACCAAGGTCTTAGCACCCTCCATATGTAGTAAGGTGCTGATAGGCAGCGCATTAAGATAATTACACTTGCTAAGATTTCTTTAAATAAGACAAAATATCTTTTCATTCTAAAGACTCAATATTTTTTTCTTATTCAGAGGAATCTTACCAAGTGTAATTATCTTACTGTGTTGGCAGTTTATTTCACTTTGGGAAGATTCAGACTATAACCAAGAGTAAATGTGTAGTTTTTAGACAAAGCACGTTTAATGATCGTACACATTCAGCTCTTGCTAAGTTTATCACTCTCAAATCAAGATCAAAAATACATTTTTGGCTTAATATAAGATTATGAGAGTTGTTGCAGTGTAACTGTCTGTGAAGCTGGATTTAAGGAACAAGTGTTTGAAGTTTTTAGAGCACGTGTAGCGCCATCTTGTGCCAGTACAGAACATGACGTCACTGGGTGGGTTGGTTGGTTTACAGACTGAGATTAGTTTATGTTAGCTCAGAAGTGAAGAACCAATAACTCACTGCTGCAGCCAGGGGGCGCTTTGTGCTGCCCCCTGGCTGCAGCAGTGGGTTTGTTAAAACTCTCAGTGGCAGTAAGCAGTTCTTCATTGTTGACTAGCTTCACTCAAACAGGAACATCCACCTGTTAGCTGTAATGGTCGGGTCTGTAAAGGAGTTCATTAATGAGGACTGTGCCGAGGAGAGCCTGCAGGGGTCAGGTGACCCGGTGGTTCCCCAGACTGCCAAGCTGGAGTCAGTTTGATTCTTCTTTGTCAGGTCGGTGTACAGACCGAGTGCTGCGATCAGCTGAGCAGATGAAGATGCCATCAGCTTTATTTATGCAATAAAACAGCACCTCCAACCAGTTTACATCACCACAGGTTACTACAGCAACACGCCACAAACATTTCCTACTGTTCCTACAACATCTACATTTTTTAGTTTGTCTCCACCTTTGAACTTTGTGAGAACCTGTGTTCTTGTGTATCTGTGTGTCCTTCACACTGCAGGTGTGAATGTGAATGAGCACTTTATATATTTAACATATTTTTATGGGGCTGCTCATAAACATGCACTGTGCCTTTGAAAAAAATCCAGATAACCTTCAATCTGATCTGGTCTTCTTCTTCTGTGGTGTTTCTGAGGTGTTCAGAAAAAGCAGGTGGATCAAAGCAGGGTCCCTGCAGCTTCAGCAAACTCACAGTTAGCAACAAGCTAATATGTGCTAATATTAGGTAAGGTTATTACTGTTAACAATGATGAACAAAATCACAAAAACTGAAACTGAAAAAACATTTTCAGTAACTGAAATAAATCAATAATTAAAAAGAAAAAAAACTAACTGAGACTGTATTATGTGTTTAACAATCCAAAACAAACTCAATTTAAGGATAAAATGACTGTTTGTCTGTTTATTTAAACACCTTGTGGATATGAAATCATTATTTCTGCTCTAGCAGTTGTGGAGAACTTCTCAAGGGGAAAAACCACCAACATCAAAGTGCACCTGAGAATCACACAAACCGCTCTGATCCTACGAGGTCACCTGACCTGCACCTCTGGAGAAACATGACTACAGGTCGGGTCCACGCAGCCCACAGTAACTGTGATTAACCTGTTCAGTCCTGGCAAGTCTTCTTGTGTATTTCCGGCTATTTTTCACTGCAGTGTTTGAATTGATCAGTGAGAGAATAACAATCAGGACTAATAAAGACATAAAATATTTTTAAATCTGCCCCTTCACACACATTTGTTAGAATCACTGATCACCGTCTGTCAAAACGAAAGTAAACTTTCCTTTGTGCGTCAAAGAGCGTAAGGTGTGGTTTGGAGCTGCAGGTGTATCCAGGTGTGCGTTCGTTCGGTCAGCGGATGATTTACTGGGACTTTGTGGCGGTTTCAGCCCTTTAAAACAGGATGAAGATGTTGGCGGTGTTCCTGCTCCTCCTGAAAGGTAAGAAGCTCCGTGTGAACCTGTTTACTTCACCTGCAGCAGCTCCGCAGTCTCAGTCCTCTGAGGGCGGAGCGTCAGGCTGAGGCGCAGCTCGCTCCTCTGAAATCATTCACGCAGCGGCGGAAAATACCAATGCTGCGTGGCTTTAACTGTAAACACACGAGGGAGGCTCTGAAACAGACCAGGACCCGGACTACCAAGCTGCAGGCAAAGATCGGATCTTCCCGCCCTGGCAGAGCTGAAGTAGTTTCGGTGTGAATTCACCGGATGACGGCGCTGCGGTCCGAGTCTGAGCCGAGCTGATTCAGCCTCTGATCTCCGACCGGCGCTCCACCAAATGCGTTTAGAAGCTCAGAACCGGCTCTGCGTTTATCCACGATAAACAGCACCGGTGACCCACAACAACTGCGGCAACGAACCAGGAAATAAGCATCGTGAATACTTCATCTGTAGTTATAATTTTTTGTAAACACAATAAGTCACTAATCTCGCTGTTTTTATATATATATATATATATATATATATATATATATATATATATATATATATATATATATATATATATATATATATATATATATATATATATATTATGGAATGCCATTTAGGAAATTATTATATATATATAAAAATAAAAGTCTGAATATATAAAATGAAAGTCTGAATATATTGAATGAAAGTCTGAATATATGGAACGAAACTTGAATATATTGAATGAAAGTCTGAATATATGGAACGAAACTTGAATATATTGAATGAAAGTCTGAATATATGGAACGAAACTTGAATATATTGAATGAAAGTCTGAATATATTGAATGAAAGTCTGAATATATAAAATGAAAGTCTGAATATATTGAATGAAAGTCTGAATATATGGAATGATGTCTGAATATATTGAATGAAAGTCTGAATATATAAAATGAAAGTCTGAATATATTGAATGAAAGTCTGAATATATAAAATGAAAGTCTGAATATATTGAATGAAAGTCTGAATATATGGAACGAAACTTGAATATATTGAATGAAAGTCTGAATATATTGAATGAAAGTCTGAATATATAAAATGAAAGTCTGAATATATTGAATGAAATTCTGAATATATTGAATGAAAACTGACGTCACGGAAGCTCTTGCGCCATCTAGTGTTTTCGTTACGTAAAGCAGATAATGTCGCTACAAGAAATGGCACTATGAGTCAATCTGCAGGGAATTTAGTGGCAGAAATCCTAAATAATGAGTAGCTAATTAACACCCTGGCAAATGCATGAACTGGCCAACATAATGCTAGCAGCAGTGTTCCTAATCATACTACTGATGAAGAGTTTTATTCAGTGAATCTCTCAGGTCAGACAGCTCCTGCGTATCAAGCTAACAATAAGCAGAACATGCCTTCCACATCCACATCTCCGATTCTAGACAGGGCCGGTTGTTGTGGAGGGTGCCTGTGCATGTTCTGCGTAATGTTAGCTTGCATGCAGGAGCTGTCTGACCTGAGAGGTTCGCTGCATTTGGTCTTCCACGATGAAACAGTGAAGATGAACTGCAGATTGACTCATAGTGCCGCTTCTTGTAGCGATATTATGCGCTTTACGTAACGAAAACACTAGATGGCGCTTCCGTGACCACAGCTTTCATTCAATATATTCAGACTTTCATTCAATATATTCAGACTTTCATTCAATATATTCAGACATCATTCAATATATTCAGACTTTCATTCAATATATTCAAGTTTCATTAAATATATTCAGACATCATTCCATATATTCAGACTTTCATTAAATATATTCAGACATCATTCCATATATTCAGACTTTCATTCAATATATTCAGACATCATTCAATATATTCAGACTTTCATTTTATATATTCTGACTTTCATTCAATATATTCAGACTTTCATTCAATATATTCAGACTTTCATTCAATATATTCAAGTTTCATTAAATATATTCAGACATCATTCCATATATTCAGACTTTCATTCAATATATTCAGACATCATTCAATATATTCAGACTTTCATTTTATATATTCTGACTTTCATTCCATATATTCAGACTTTCATTCAATATATTCAGACTCTTATTTTTATATATATATAATTTCCTAAATGGCATTCCATAATATATATATATATATATATATATATATCAGTGACGTGCAGTCAGGGGAGGCAGGTGAGGCACGGCCTCACCTGTCATCGTGGAAATATAAAATTAAAAAATAAATTAAATGGTTATATTCATTCAGTGATTTGTATTTTAAAGTTCTTTTCCATTTAACTACACCATTTTTAGATTAGTTTTTTCAAAATCGCTGAATTTTCGCATTTGCCGGTCAAATACTAAGAGACGAACGGTGAGGCACCAGCCCGGCGAGCCGCACCACGGATTGCGCAATCCGTGGTGCGGCTCAGTATAGTCATTGCCAATGACTACTAACTGTGCTGGCATGCTATGCAGTGAGACCGGATTACTTTCCCTTTGCATGTGGCTATTAAAATGTTCTAACACTTTTACTATATGAACTAAATTTCTATATTTTAGCTGGTGTATATAATGCACAGTTTTTTTTGTTGTTTTTTTCATTAACAACTGTATGTGTGTAATGCATTCTTGTGTTGAGCGATCATGAAACTGCTGCGAAGAGACACTAGGTGAGGCACGCAGTTCTCGTGCCTCATGGTAGGGGGCGCTGGTGATCCCAGGGACTCTACGACTCCTCGGCGGCAAGCTACCATAAACAGTTAGCAAGGCCAGTTAGTTTTTCCTGTTGCTTGGCCTTATGTTCAACATGGAAGATTACATAACTCAACTGAAAGAATTTTCTAAACTGGACTTTCAATCGAAGCAGAAGATAATAATTAAAGGAAGACCAACACCGGAGCTAAAAGGTTTGCTTCAGACTATGTTAATGTTAAACAAAACAACTGTTGCCAATCAAATGGTGAATAAGCTATATGTTTGTAAATCTGATGTGATGACGTCAGTGCCTCACCAGTCACGACCCTCACCGCACGTCACTGATATATATATATATATATATATATATATATATATATATATATATATATATATATATATATATATATCGTCCCCTTAGAATTATAAGGTTCTATCTGCGTTCTGACCAGTTTTGAGATATTAAGCTTTAAAGATTTTGTACTCTGTATTGCAAAAATTACACGTGGAATAAATCTTGTTCACACATGATTATGAAACACACCCTATATGTATCCTAAATCAGTAATATCGAAATCCTATGAAACGTGCAAAGGGTTATTTTTTTGAACAAGTAAAATGCAGATAGAACCTTATTATTCTAAAAACCCGTTTTTTGTTTGGAATTATAAGGTTCTATCTGCAAAATGTGAAAACTACTGCTGATTTTCAAGGAATGAAAAGCTGTCATAGGGCAAGAGGCAGGGTACACCTGTACAGGTTGCCAGCCTGTCGCAGGGCAAACACAGATAACCACTGACACTCTCATTCACACCTATAGGCAATTTAGACTGACCAGTTAACCTAACCCCAGTGACTGCATGTCTTTGGATTGTGGGAGGAAACCAGTGTTCACAGAGAAAACCCACGCAGACACAGGGAGAACATACAAACTCCACACATAGAGAGGTTAAGGCCAAGGTGGAATCAAACCCAGACCTACATGTCAATCTAGCTGTGAGGCAGCAGTGCTAACCACCACGCCACGGTTACACAATTTTAAAATTGTACAATCAAAAAAAGAAATCAAACATTTCATTAAACTAATGTTGTTAGACTTTTTGTTTCTCCAGCCTTTATTTTTCCCAAGTTTTCTTAACAGAACAACATAGAATTATATGAAAACCAACAATTAAAAATAAAATGTAAAATATAAAAGTGAAATAAAATAAACATTTGATAAAAATTTAAGAGAGGTATACTTTGACATATAAACTCAAATTTCAATAAAATTTGTAGTGTCAAATTCTGGATATTTTGCCACAATGTTTTTTCCCCATTTAGCCCAGATCTTTTTAAATTTTACAAGCTGCAGTCTACCTGAAGAAGTCATTCTTTCCATTCTTTAAAATACTGAATAAACATTTAGACTCTGAGTCCATGTCCACTGAGTACAGAAATCCAAATAAAAACTCATCCCACTTAAAAAGTAGATTTTCAGACTTGGATCTTTAATCAAAATAATTCGGCTATAAAAACATCACTGACAATGAGTCTTTGTTTCTGTTGTATTTATTCAGGAAAAATGTAACAATTTCTTTGCCGTCCCTTTTCTGGTGTTTTTCTTTTTAGTTGCTCTTCTGGAGATTGATTACAGAAATAAAAATAGACAGAGCTCACCCACATGGTAGCACTGCTACGTCATAGAATATATTAAAATCTAAAGTCATTCTTCAGTCAATAATATTTTATACATGAGGTAACATATTACAACCTTTGACTATTCTCAATATTGGCAAAGATATTGTTTCTTACATCTCTGCTCCTCTGCTTGACATTGTGCCCGGCACCAACATTACAAAAAAGAAGCAACCTGATTGGCTCTCTTGTGAACATTTCAAGTGCCTATTGGTTCACAAATAGGACCTTATAATACTAAGTTAAAGCTTGATTTTGTAGATAGAACCTTTTTTTTTTTGTGAATAAAATGGCCAAAGTTGTATGTAATTGAAAAAAATCTCTTACATATTGTTGATAACTGTTCAGAGAATAAGAATAATAACTTCAGCCATATTTGTTGAAGTGACAGCTGCTCCACCCAAAGTGAGATGGATGCTATCTCTCCTAATGAGACCGGATTTTTCCCAGAAAGATTCCCAATGAAGCATCATGAATGTAACTCTTTAGGAATATTACATTTAATAACATTCTTTCAGGTCTGCTATAACCTCGGAGATACACGAGTAATAGCCATCGTAAGGTGTGTGCACGTGTGTGTGTGCCTGTGCACGCGTGCGTGTGCGCGTGTGTGTGTGTGTGCGCGCATAGTAAAATGACTGATCGAGTTTTTATGTTTTTATTACTGAACATAAACCTGCTCCCTGCAGATAAAGTTCATTTGTGTTTCTGTTTGTGTGTCCTCACAGTTTCCCAGCATGCCCTGGCTGTGCTGGTGGAGGTGTATGCAGGAGAAAAGTCCATCCAGCTGCCCTGTCAGTACTCAGGGTTTCCACCTGAGGACGATCCTGCAGTGATGTGGACTCGCAGTGATCTGGATCCCAAATCTGTCCACCTGCTCCGAGAAGGAGGAGATGATCTTAGAGGACAAAACCAGCGTTACAGCGGACGCACATCAGTGAGGTCTGATGCTCTGGACTCTGGAGACTTAAGCCTCACTCTGAGGAACCCACAACTGACTGACAGCGGCAGCTACACCTGCTCCATCAGTGATGGAAGAGAAGAACGGAGTCTGACAGACATACAGCTGCAGGTCAAAGGTCAGCAACAAACACCAACCCCTGCTGTAGTTACAGGTCAAAGTCAGTACTGCACACAAAGGTCAGAGGTCAAATGAAAGGCTGTATTTCCTCAACATGGTGACAAACCTGATTAAATCAAAAGTACCCTTTCATAGATGTCCACATGTTGTTATCCCCATCAGTTTAGAGGGTGCTGATCATCCTTCATCCTTCATCTGATCATTTCTTTTAGTCCTTCAGCATGATGGTTTCTCTCTGATGAGAACTTGTTTATTCCCTCCTGCAGTGAATACATTTAGTATGTAGATACTCAGACCTCAGTGTGTGTCACTGGCAGAGCTGGCCCCAGGTATAAGTGACATATGCAGCTGCATAGAGCCCCCTGACCACCAGGGGGCTCCCAAGCTCACCCACATTTATCATGAAACCAATGTTGCCAACTTAACGACATTTTCGCTAAATTTTAGAGGCTTTTCAGACTTCCTAGTGACTTTTTTTTCTAAAAATCCACTAGCAACAAATTTAGGGACTTTTCCCAGTGACGTCGGCAACTTTTGGAGAGTTTTGGAAACCTGAAATCCTCCACTGTCACCGTGTTCTGTGTACATTACAGCCTTTGTACACTTTGGCATCGCCCGGACCCCAAAGCATTCCTAGCTGTTGGTTTGTACTGTAAGTCACATGACCTGAATATCAGAAGATTTACAGGAGTACACACAGGAGGAAACACTTTGGTGAAGTCTGCTTCACTGCATACTGGCTCTGTATCTTTTCAGTTTATATTTTAATAGCACAGCTGTGAGTCTTTTGTTATGAAGGAAAAAGAACATGAATTTATTTGAGGGGCATTATTATTTAAATATGCTAATAGGTGATTTTTGAGCAATTTCTCCTGAACATTAATAAAAGTGTCTGTGTGACATTTGGGACATGTAGCTTTGACTCTGAAGGGCCTTTTTATTTATACCTTTGGGAAGAAAAAGTATAGAGAAATATATCTTATGTTGCCATCCAGGTAAAAAAAAAAACCAAGATATTATTTTTGGTTCATATCGTCCAGCCCTAGTAGTTCTAAACATATTTAGGGTGTTTTCTTCTTCACTTTTTTGTCTCTCCAAAGATGTTTTTCCTACAGCCTCAATTGCAACTACATGCAAAATGACCACTTATGCAAATTAGGTAATGACATCATACAGCAACTTCTAGCGACTTACTACTACTGAGAAGCTGCCAACAGTGCATGAAACTTTTTATTTTTTTTTTACACATGCCAGTGTCCACTGTCCAGATTTGTACAGTTGTAACAACAATAATTTAATGAGTAGGCTACACTGACTTCCTGTATCAGCGTGCGTTCAGGTAGTTTGGGCAGGTATCGATCAGCAGTTGTGACCCGATGCTCCATCAGTCACGTTCATTTGTGGATGAAGCTACAAAACCGAAATGTGACAGAAAGGATGGATCCCTCTGAGGCAGAGGAAAGAGAGAAGAAAGTTATGTTTACATGAGTAATTACAATACTGTTTTTATTTTTGTAACTAACTCCAAACATAGTTGCAAGCTGGCTAGGTATGGTATTTATGTCTCTATGAAAAAACAGGACCTGTCAGTCTGTGTCAGCGTCCTCAGTGTGATTCTAGTTAATATATGTTTTGCTTGGATCTTATCATCATGGTCCTGGGTTTATGATCCAGCATGTTTAGTTTTAGCACTTTGATTTTTCCATTTGTAATGTTACTGTTTGATGTTTTTGCAGTTTTGAATTTGTGTCTTTTTCTGGTAATTCCTGGTTGGTTTCATTGTTTCTGTCCTCAGACTTCTTAGTTCAGTGTTGAGTTCTGTTCTTGGCTGCTGTTCACTTTTACTGAATCCTGTTTCAGTTCTCAGGTTTCCTGTATTCCTGGTTCTGTTTGGTGTTTTATTGGTTCTGGTTTATCCTCCCATTAGGTGGATTTACTCCCGCTCTCTGTTCCTTGTGCTGTAGTTTAAGTTGTACTCTTGTGTCTAGTTACCCATTATGATCTTATAGCAGCATAATAACATATTTTCTGCACTTCTTACAGCACTTGTAATTAGGTGCATTTGCATAGTTATGCAAAAAATAAACATTTTTTCGATGAAAACAGCCCAACATGTCCAAGAGCAGGTCAAACACCCTAAATCACATATTTCATAAAAAGCTGATGCTCTCTAGATTACATTCATACTTGTCCCACCCTCCTCAGTATTATGGACATGACATAGTTTTACAATGTGTCTCATACTGATACTCAGCTTTACCTATCAATGAAGCCAGATGACACACATCAATTAGTTAAACTGCAGGAATGTCTAAAAAGACATTAAGGCCTGGATGACCTCTAATTTCCTGCTTCTAAATTCAGATCAAACGAAGTTCTTGTGCTCGGCCCCACAAATCTTAGAAACATGGTGTCTAACCAGATATTTACTCTGGATGGCATTACTTTGGCCTTCAGTAACACTGTGAGAAATCTTGGAGTCATTTTTGACCATGATATGTCCTTCAATGCACATATTAAACAAATATGTAGGACCGCTTTTTTCTTTGCATTTGTGCAATATTTCTAAAATTAGAAACATCCTTTCTCAGAGTGATGCTGAAAAGCTACCGTATTTTCCGGAGTATAAGCCACACTTTTTTTCATAGTTTGGCTGGGGGTGCGACCTATACTCCGGAGCGACGTATATGTGACATTTATAACACATGAACCAAAATACTCCAGCCACTTGACATCTCCGTGAACCGGAGCTTTAAGGCAGTCTTGCGTAATCTGAGGGCGCAGTGGATGATGGACGGAGAGCACAGCTTAACGGCAACTGGGAGAATGCGCCACCCAACTTTCCTGGAAGTCATTGGATAAATCAAGAAAACATGGGCTTCAGTGACAAACCATCCTGTTGGGATTCAGAAAGGCTGGAATAATTGGAACTGCAGCTGACGACGAGTCTGACTAACGCGACACAGAAGAGGAAGCGGCGCTTCGTCTACGGAGTGTACGGAATTGTTTAGAAGTGACACCGAGGATGAAGAATTCAATGGATTGATGGTTTGGTTAACTTGTTAGTATGTTCTTTATGCTATGGTTATCTGAATAACTTAATGTTACGTTAACATACCGAACACGTGTTCGTTGTGCGTCATGTAGCTGAATGTGTTACGTTAGCATAACGTAGGCGTAACCGTGTTCGTCCTGTTCTTTAATCCATGGAATTTCTGCTCTGGGTCTCGGAAAAAAGTGTGACTTATAGTCCAGTGCGACCTATATATGTTTTTTTCTTCTTTATTATGCATTTTTTGGCTGGTGCGACCTATATTCCGGAGCGACGTATAGTCCGAAAAATACGGTAATTCATGCAATTATTACTTCTAGTGAGCAGATTTCTCCCATATTGGCTTCTCTTCATTGGCTCCCTGTTAAATCTAGAATAGAATTTAAAATCCTTCTCCTCACCTACAAGGTCTTGAATAATCAGTCCCCATCTTATCTCAAGGAAGTGGAATGAAGGGGCCCCAAATCAAATTTTGCTTGGGGCCCCTTCAACACTTGAGCCAGCTCTGATCACTGCTCTGATTCCCATCAGTGTGACTGCTGCTGCTTCTACAGCTCATGTTGTGGTTTATTGTCCTCTCAGACCAGCAGGTGGAGGTGAAGGTGGAGGAAGGCTCAGAGTCTGTCATCCTGCCCTGCAAAACAACACCTGACCTGCCCGAGGACACCAGGGTGGAGTGGACTCGCTCTGACCGAGCACTCATGATGGTCCATCTGTATTCTAATAGAAGTGACAACCCTGAAAATCAGCACTGCCGTTACTGCGACCGCACAAAGATGAATGAAGACCTGCTGAGAACTGGAGACCTTAGTCTGACCCTGAATTACCCCACACAGAGAGACACAGGAGGATACATCTGCACCATCTACAGGGACAAAGACATCCTGAGACAGAAAGTAGTGCTGCAGGTCAAAGGTCAGTGCAGTGATTACAGGTCAGAGGTCAATGCTGCAGAGCAGCATCAGAGTCATGTTTTTTAATGTTTCTCCACAGAACCATTTCCATCCTGGGTCAAAGTTGTCCTGGTTCTCCTGGTTCTCCTGGCTCTTGGAGGTCTTTTATTTTTTTTTCGTCAGTATCTCATGTCAGGTGAGTCTCTCCTACTACACTACCCGTAATTCAGGTTAACATGCATTATGGGTACTGTAGGTGGGAGGAGGTGAGAGTATAGTTCAGAAGATTCCTGTCGAGGGGGAAACATTAATGACCAAGTGAAAACAGATGAAGGCAAATTATATATATTTTTTAAAAACAGTGCTACCAATGTAAGAAAATAACACAAAAGAGGAGCAACAAACAGCCAGTGAACCAAACAGAACCAAACCGACTCTGATCTTCTCATTTTTATTTCAGTAAAAAAATGAAATCATATTCTAACCTATGATGAACAAATTAAAGTGGCTCTGACAAACTGCTCAGCTGTAATTGGTGATGCAGCTTGATTGGAGCTGGGGTAGCAGTCCAATCAGGACAGTGAGAGAACAGGAAAGGGGAGGAACTCAGGGAGGACCCAAACATAACAGCTGTTCTTCTTCTGTGGTGGTAAACAGCAGGCTGCCATGGAAACATGTGCTGACAGGAAGTGTTGCAGCAGCTTCAGTAAATGTTCCTCCTTGAGTTGTGCTCAGTCATGTGGTGGAGAGCTTCAGATGTTCAGAGCAGACACATGAGATCTTCATGGTTCCTGTGCTGATGTGTGTGAGACGTGGCCGACTGTGGAGGCTCAGTGTGTCTGTTCTTCTGCTCTTCATCAACATGTCTGCAGCTCTTTACAGGACGCTGTGACTAGTTACCAAAGAACGAGTCAGGAACACATCAGGAACAAACTGACACACAATCTGAGACTAGGAGGAGGGGACAGGGAGGTCATGTGACCATCAGAACTCCTGCTGATGTCATTGTGTTGTGTTTTGTTGTTCTCTCAGTTTACAAGGTGGAGGTGGACTCAGGGGTGGAGTCTGTCCAGCTGCCCTGCAAAACCATCATTTGGTTGTCCAAAGAAGCTAAAGTGGAGTGGAAGGACAGTTCAGACAGGAAGGTCCACGTGTATCAGAGCAGCTCTGACCGGCCTGAAGAACAGGACCAGGAATACAAAGATCGAACAAAGATGGAGAGAAACCTGTTGAAACCTGGAGACCTCAGTCTGACCCTGAAGTACCCCACAGATGAAGACACAAACACCTACACCTGCACCATCTACAACAAGACGGAAAAGATCCTGATGAAGAAAGAAGTGCTGCTCACTGTCAGAGGTCAGTGCTGCAGATACAGATCAGAGGTCATTACGATGGTGATTCAGTCAGTGTGATCAGAGTCAAAGGTACAAACAAGGAACAATTTACAAAGTGATTCAGTTCAATTTAATTTATCTTCTTCAGTGCTTCAGTATATTAATCAGGGTCACCTGTCCTGATCTAATTGGCACATTTTATTTCAAACATGTAAAACTGTAACAACTAGAATACTCAGTTATTTTGAAGCAGCTTTTTTCTGTTTTGTATTTTCTGAATTTATTTTCAGTGTGAAAATAATTCTGTGTCAGCCTGATGTCCTTCAGATCACAGAGCGCTGCACACAGTCTCACTGTTCTTCATCCTCATGTTCACAAACTCATCCTCAGTTTGCTGCTCTCTTCCTCTGAGAGCTCCATCCTTAGTTCTCTGTTTCACTTCATTCACTGATTCAGGCTGATGGTCTAAAGTTGGACCAGTTCAAATAGTTTGTTGCTGTGCACTGAAAGTAGCGTGCAGTTTACTAGCTAACCCCACAGAGCAGCAGACTGTCTGTACATGAGTTTTCATTGGCTGTTAGTGAACCAGTCAAGAACATTCAATTAAACTGAATTCAATTTTTATTTAGCACCAAATCACAACAAGAGTCACCTCAAGGCTCTTTATATTATATATAGTAAGATGAAGACCCTACAATAATACAGAGAAAACCCAACAGTCAGTGGACCCCTTATGAGCATTCACTTGGAAAAACTCCCTTTTAACAGGAAGAAACCTCCAGCAGAACCAGGCTCAGGGAGGGGCAGTCATCTGCTGTGATGGGGGAGAGAGACAGGACAAAAGACACACTGTGGAAGAGAGACAGAGATTAATAGTAACTATAGGTAATGATTAAGTGCAGAGTGGGGTATAAACAGAGTAAAAAAGGTGAATGAAAAGAAAAACTTAGTGCACCATGGAAATGTTACTGACCTTAATACCCAAATGATTAATCATTTTTGGTGATGTATTAAACTGAGTGGAGGACACAAAAACTGGATCCAATTCCACATTAAGAGATACAAGATCACTTTTTTGCCAGTGTTTTTTTTTTTTTTGTAGTCTACCCTGATATCTTACCAAAGCTGTTTATTTTTTCAAGAACACATGGGACAGATTGCTCCGGCTCTGACAAAAAAATTGCAATATCATCAGCGTATAGAGATATCTTGTGGTTTATTCCCACAATTGTTATTGGTTTAATCAGTGCATATTCTTTTATGTTAATTGCCAATGGCTATAGCAAATAGTAATGGGGATGAGGGACATTCCTGATGGGTGACCCTCCCAAGGCGAAGTGAATGTGACTTATCCTGATTAGTGATTATTGAAGTGACTGGATCCAGATATGCAAGCCGTACCCAAGAAACAAAATAGTCTCCAAGATTTTCAAGTCCAAATTGAGCATCAAAATTGGGTGGTAAGAAGCAGGGTCATTATCATGGCTTAAGCAAAAGAGCAATGTTTGCATTGTATGAAGTTGTGTAAAGGAAAGTTTTAAGCCTAATCTTAAAAATAAAAACACACATTAAAAAGTTCCCATGGTGGGAACATGCATAACCCTATAACACCGAGTGATTGCAGCTGATCCACCTGTGACCTTACCTGCCAGGAACAGATGGTTAACACTGAGACATCTGATCAAACACATTTTGAATTACTGTAATTACGTAACGGTTAGTCCTATCGGAAAATTTCAAATGTTTTCTGAATATATAATAGGATAAGGTTATTATGGTGATTGCTGCCAGAGGTCCTGTCACTGTGTGCCCGATAACACGTTCGGCTTTGATGGGTTAAACAGTTTCTCATAGTTCCTGTAGCATTAACACATATTAAACAGGTTTCCTGAAGTTCCTTTGGGGAAAATGGCCTTGTGAGTCAAGAACCTGATGTGTCCAAAGTCTGTTAGTCCAGCAGCATCAGTGGCTCCAACAGGAACTGATACTGATCCCAGTTTGAGCTGTGATGAAGTGAGTGTGACAGAAACACTCAGACTCAACACAAATGTCTCCATCCAAACTCACGCTGTGCTTTGTTGTCCTCTCAGTCCCCAAAGTAGCAGCGGAATCAGGGGTGGAGTCTGTCCAGCTGCCCTTCAAAACCACAGAACACCTGCCTGAAGATGCTAAAGTGGAGTGGAAGATTGGTTCATACATGAAAGTCCACGTGTATCAGAACGGCTCTGACCAGGCTGATGAACAGGACCAGTTTTACGGAGACCGAACGAAGACGAATGAAGACCTGCTGAAAACAAGAGACCTCAGTCTGACCCTGAAATACCCCACAGATGGAGACAACTCCTACTACACCTGCACCATCTACAGCAGCAAAGGAAACATACTGATGAAGAAACAAGTGCAGCTGAAAGTGAAAGGTCAGTGCTGTAGATAAGGGTTAAAGGTCAGAACTCATTAACGTTCATATTTTTGTTTTGAGTTGATCCTGTTTGAGCCTAGGCCTATAGCAGCATAACTAAGGGCTGGTTCAGGGTCACCTGATCCAGCCCTAACTATAAGCTTGATCAAAGAGGAAAGTTTTAAGCCTAATCTTAAAAAAAGAGAGGGTGTCTGTCTCCTGAATCCAAGCTGGGAGCTGGTTCCACAGAAGAGGGGCCTGAAAGCTGAAGGCTCTGCCTCCCATTCTACTCTTAAGTATCCAAGGAACCACAAGTAAGCCAGCAGTCTGAGAGTGAAGTGCTCTGTTGGGGTGACATGGTACTATGAGGTCTTTGAGATAAGATGGGGCCTGATTATTCAAGAACTTGTAGGTGAGGAGAAGGATTTTAAATTCTATTCTAGATTTAACAGGGAGCCAATTAAGAGAAGCCAATATGGGAGAAATCTGCTCTCTCTTTCTAGTCCCTGTCAGCTTTTCAGGGAGCTTTTAGGACAGCCTGATAATAACGAATTACAATAGTCCAGCCTAGAAGTAATAAATGCATGAATTAGCTTTTCAGCATCACTCTGAGAAAGGATGTTTCTAATTTTAGAAATATTGCACAAATGCAAAAAAAGCAGTCCTACATATTTGTTTAATATGTGCATTGAAGGACATATCCTGGTCAAAAATGACTCCAAGATTTCTCACAGTGTTACTGCAGGCCAAAGTAACGCCATCCAGAGTAAGTATCTGGTTTGACACCATGTTTCTAAGATTTGTGGGGCCGAGAACAAGAATTTCAGTTTGATCTGAATTTAGAAGCAGGAAATTAGAGGTCATCCAGGCCTTAATGTCTTTAAGACATTCCTGCAGTTTAACTAATTGATGTGCGTCATCTGGTTTCATTGATAGGTAAAGCTGAGTATCATCTGCATAAAAATTGATGCAATGCTTTCTCATAATACTGCCTAAGGGAAGCATGTATAATGTAAATAAAATTGGTCCTAGCACAGAACCCTGTGGAACTCCATAAATATTTGCAGCTCCACTGTTGTGTTTGCTGGAATCATTATTAATCTCCATGAGCTGTTTCTGACTGAAGGAGGCGCCACTCCATTGGTTCATTCTGTGCAACAAGAGTCATATGACGCTGCTCTGTGAACACCACTCAGATTTTGTACAGCTCATGTTGTGTTTTTTGTCCTCTCAGTCTATCAGCTGGAGGTAGAGGAGGGGGTGGAGCCTGTCCAGCTGCCCTTCAAAACCACACAAAACCTACCTGAAGACGTTAGAATGGTGTGGTGGCGTGATGAACCCCAACCAATAATGTTGATCCACCTGTATCAGAACAGCTCTGACCAGCCTGAAGAACAGCACCAGGATTACAGACACCGAACGAAGGTGAATGAAGACCTGCTGAAAACTGGAGACCTCAGTCTGACCCTGAAACAGCCCACAGAGAGAGACAGTGGGAGATACAGATGTGACGTCTGGAGGAACGGGTTGCTTAGAAGGAAAAGAGTGCAGCTCAAAGTCAAAGGTGTGTGTGTGTGTGTGTGTGTGTGTGTGTGTGTGTGTGTGTGTGTGTGTGTGTGTGTGTGTGTGTGTGTGTGTGCGTGTGTCTCTGACTGTCTTGTGTCTCCTCTGCAGGGAGAGCTCAGGCCCAGGATCAAACAGGGATCATCGGGAACAGAAGCAGCTCCATTGATCCGACTCCTCTGATGGCTGATCAATCAGCTTGATCTGTTTGTTCTTTGATTATTGATCAGTGATGTTAGAGTGGTCTCTGGAGCTTGAAAAAGGCGACTGGACTTCTTTTTGTTTCTTGAAGACGTTTCACCTCTCATCCGAAAGGCTTCTTCAGTTCTCAACCAAATGGTGGAGAGACCCAGGTATTTAAACCCCTGTGGGCGTAGTCCCCTGGAGGTGGTTATGACCCTCTATTGATCATGTGCGTGAACACATGTGCCCAGGTGTGAAGGGGGCGTGGGTCATATTTAATCAGTGGTTTCAGTTGAAACCAATTTAGGACTCCGCTCCATTGTTTCCTGTGGCCTATTGAGGTCACTGGAACAAAGGTGTGAATGGGGGTTGAGACGTCTGGGAAGGGAGCTCAGGACAGCACTGTAAGCGGGGGAAAGTTGGTGACGTAATCCACCTCCTCTGTTCAATGATGGTTGTTCACAGTGGACATAGATGGCTTCTTTCACTCCTCTTTCAAACCATCTGTTTTCCCTGTCCAAAATGTGAACATTGGCATCCTCAAAAGAGTGCCCTTTTTCCTTCAGATGCAGATGTACTGCTGAATCTTGTCCTGTCGAGGTGGCTCTTCTATGTTGTGCCATTCGTTTGTGAAGAGGCTGTTTGGTTTCACCAATGTAGAGGTCCGAGCACTCTTCACTGCACTGAACAGCATACACTACATCGCTGATCTTGTGTTTGGCGGGTTTGTCCTTGGGATGAACCAGTTTTTGTCTTAGGGTGTGACTTGGTTTGAAGTATACTGAGATGTCATGCTTGGAGAAAATTCTTCTGAGTTTCTCTGACAAGGCTGACACATATGGGATGACAATGTTGTTCCTCTTGTCCTTCCTATTCTCTGTAGTTTGTGTTTGGCCTTCATTCCTGTGCATCTTAGCTGATTTGATGAAGGCCCAGTTGGGGTAACCGCATGTTTTGAGGGCTTTCTCAATGTGTGTGTGTTCCTTATGCTTCCCTTCTGCCTTAGAGGGAACACTTTCCGCACGGTGTTGTAGGGTCCTGATCACCCCAAGATTGTGTTCCAGAGGGTGGTGGGAGTCAAAGAGGAGATACTGGTCTGTGTGTGTGGGCTTCCGGTAAACTTCAATGTTGAGGCTTCCAAGATCAGCGATGTAGTGTATGCTGTTCAGTGCAGTGAAGAGTGCTCGGACCTCTACATTGGTGAAACCAAACAGCCTCTTCACAAACGAATGGCACAACATAGAAGAGCCACCTCGACAGGACAAGATTCAGCAGTACATCTGCATCTGAAGGAAAAAGGGCACTCTTTTGAGGATGCCAATGTTCACATTTTGGACAGGGAAAACAGATGGTTTGAAAGAGGAGTGAAAGAAGCCATCTATGTCCACTGTGAACAACCATCATTGAACAGAGGAGGTGGATTACGTCACCAACTTTCCCCCGCTTACAGTGCTGTCCTGAGCTCCCTTCCCAGACGTCTCAACCCCCATTCACACCTTTGTTCCAGTGACCTCAATAGGCCACAGGAAACAATGGAGCGGAGTCCTAAATTGGTTTCAACTGAAACCACTGATTAAATATGACCCACGCCCCCTTCACACCTGGGCACATGTGTTCACGCACATGATCAATAGAGGGTCATAACCACCTCCAGGGGACTACGCCCACAGGGGTTTAAATACCTGGGTCTCTCCACCATTTGGTTGAGAACTGAAGAAGCCTTTCGGATGAGAGGTGAAACGTCTTCAAGAAACAAAAAGAAGTCCAGTCGCCTTTTTCAAGCTCCAGAGACTACTATGACCTGGATGACTGAGAATCTACACAGACGATGTTAGAGTGGAGTCAGTGTGATGTTGTTGTGTATTTGAGTGTTTTAGTGTCCATGAAGGTCTCTGCTGCCATAGATCCTCTGAACTGTGACAGAGGTCTCTCTCTGGAGGAAACTCTCAGCACTTTCCATCATGGAGGACGTTCCCTCACTGGAACAGGTGGAGGAGAGAGGAGAGGAAGCACAGGTGGATGCTCTGAGGAAGAGGAGCACAACATGATCAAATGATCAGAGGGGCGTGACCGTCAGTGGTCACATGTTCCACTTTGAAGGCTCATCTCCAACAAAGCAGACCTGTGATCACTTTAACTCACTATGATGGATTGTTGCCATTTGTCTTTGTGTCTCTGGCTGTTCTTGTGTGTCTGTGTGTCTTTGGGATATTGGATAAAGTCATGTGACCTGCCCAGGGACTACAGATGGAAATGAGCAGTTCAGCTCCAATCTGGCAGCTTTCCATCTTCTGTGTTTTACATTGATGTCCATGAGCATGCACTGTCCCTGTGATATTAATGCAAATAAAAACAGCTGCTGACCTTTAACCTGATGCAGTGTTGTTCTTCTTCTGTGGTGTTTGTGATGGAGCAGCTGCTCCTGATGTGTTTGAGGATCAAAGCAGGGTTCCTGCAGCTTCAGCAAACTCACATTTAAGACCTTTGAAGACTTTTTAACATCACTCAGTGAAGTTTAGGAGCAGATTAACACCAACCACAAACACATCACTTCATTAGAGTTACACACTCAACATGAGGTGGAGGCTAACCTGATGTCATCAAAATACCCCACCAATCAGGTCGTTCAGTTAGTTTTAAAGCTGCTTCCATGGAAACAGGCAGATGACGCACAAACAAGGTCACTTCCTGTGAGACACAAACAGCTCACTGAGCAGGTGATGTTCAAGATGAGAGAGGGTTCAACATCGCCTCCTACTGACCAATCAGATCTCTGGAAAATAGAGCAACAATTCCTGGAAGGTCACTCAGAGAGAAAAATGGGTCAGAAAAAGGTTTCAGTTGTTGTATATGTGTTGCTAATTCTTTAATTTTTCCTGTGGTGAACAGCTCTGAATAATTCCCTCAGACAATCAGCCTTCCTCAGTGTGCAGCTGCTGTGCTGTGGAGATGGTACATACACCATACACGCTTCTGCTTGTGTGCAGCAACTCTGAAAACTCTCCTTTATTGCTGCAAACAAGGAGCCGAGCAGCTTCACTTCACATAATCTTTTCAAAGTTACAAAGCTGAACTTACAGGTGCTAAAGCTAATAAAGTGTTCACTCTGTTGGCCTCTGTAAACCAGTGTTAATGTCGTTGACAAAATATTTTCCTTATAGTTTTCGTCAACGACCCTTTTTTTCATGGCGAAAACAAGACGATAAACAGTGGCGGTCCTAGCCTGTTTGGCGCCCTGGGCGAGCATCCCCGCCGGCGCCCCCCCCCCCCCCCCCCCCCCCCCACACACACACACACACAATAGCGATCGCCGCACTACTACACTTGGGGGGGTAATGAGCGACTGCTGTGTGGTGTATGTAGCTTTCTGCCATGGTCTGACAGACAGGCTTTAACAGAAGGTCCCCCCACCATCACAGGCACACTCAGAATTTCTTTTAAATTTCCATCCATCCATCCATTCGCTTCCGCTTATCCTGGTCAGGGTCGCGGGGGGGCTGGAGCCTATCCCAGCTGTCATAGGGCGAGAGGCAGGGTACACCCTGAACAGGTCGCCAGCCTGTCACAGGGCCTTCTTTTAAATTTTTATTTGAAAAAACATGGAAGAAACTGAAATATTACACAGCTTCTGCTTACCTTTATCTTTGCTTGTTTCTCCTCTTCTTCTTTTCTCTTTTTCCTAAACTGTGCACCTGATGGCTTTGACCTTTTCCTTTCCATCTGCCACAATTCGCCACCACCACCGCCCATCCCCAGGGTTGTCAGATCTGACTGACAGTTGCCAGCCCAACACAACAAAACCTCCACTGAAACTCATGTTAATAGCACCAGGTGTGATATATATTTAAATATACAAGCTTTGGGTAACTTGTTAAAATTTTGGCTGCTTTTCACCATATTTGGTAGGTTTTTAGGAAGTTTTTATTGTAAAATTATATATCTATATAATTTTATAATTATATAGAAATATCTATATAATATTCCACCCCAATGTGTTCACAAGCTGCCCAATCTGGCAACACTGCGCCATCCACCAACATTTGTCCAAACTGTCTAGATTCGTATTTGTGTTATTTTTTTTATCAGGATTCGGGTTCACACAAATACTGTGATTTAATGACCATATTTACAGTATTATAAATGAAATTGGCTTTGTGTTCTATCAGTTGTGTGCATCTAATTTTATTAGACGCACAGATTCATTCTGTGGAACATGGGAGGAAAAAAAAAAAAAAAGAGTCAGTTTTGCATATCTCGCAAAAGTTTTGCGAGATCCTGAGTTACTTTTGCGAGATCTCGCAAAACTTTTCAATATTAGGACATACACTTCGCGTTAATCTTGATATGGCAGTGTCCGTGAGGATGAAAGGTTTGGCGAGAGACTGCCAGCAAAAGTCGCCTTTATTTATAATTCAGCGGTTACTGTTGGCTGTAACCAGGCCCAAACTGTACAGGCATGAATGAATGAACCCGGCTGACAGTCTCACTCTCACGCCATCACTGCTTCACTCGACTCGCACCCCAGGCTGAGAGGAGAAGGGGGCGGGGCAGCGCTGTGTGTGTGACGGTCGAGTGAAGCAGTGACAGCGAGACAGAGAATCCCCCGCCTGCCCTTTTTCTTCTGTTACAACCTGTCAGACCATGGCAGAAAGCTACATGCAATACACAGCAAGCAGAGGGCGCCCATTATCCCACAAGTGGAGCAGTGCGGTAGGCGTTGCTGCGGCGATCGCAATGCGTTGGGGGGAGGGGGGCGGTCATGCCGCCCTAGATGAAATGCCGCCCTGGGCGGCTGCCCATGTCGCCCATATCAGAAACCGCCACTGACGATAAATAAATAAAAACTCCCTAAAAGGATAAAAACGATGACGAAGTTAAATGCTGATTAGCCTTTCCTAATCTTAGTCCTGAACACTGCCCTGTACCTTTCAGAGCGTCCTGCTGTAAAACACTCGTATTATCTCAGTAAGGTGGTGTTAATGATCAGGTGTGTGGGAAGCAGCTGAAACGCTAATGTTAATATTATTAATAATATTCCATAACTTTGAATAAATGTTTAATTTTGTGTAAGTGTGTATAATGACTAATTCAAGGGAACTGAAGAAAAAGCATTTACATTTTACACCCTTTATATTTTAGACTAAATCGACTGTAGATTTAGGAGAAACAGGAATCTGAGCGGTCTGTAGGTGGGATTCCCTCTGGATCCAAAGTGTGAAGGAAAAAGTGGAACTACAGAGAAGACTTTATGTTCTATATGTGACGTGAAGAGTGAACTCAGGGAGCAGATTTCTGACTGACAGGTGAAGAAGAGCAGGTAAAGAAACATGATCAGTAGAAATGTTTGTCTAATTTGTGTAGATCTTAACACTCTGTGTGCTTCTGATCAGAAGTTTCCTGAATTTAAAGCTGAGTTTCATGTTCAGAGTTCTGAAAATAAAAGTGGAAAATTTGAAGAAATGTGACTAAAAATAACTGAAAATCTGATCTGAGGTCAGTCACAGAAAGCCTGAATAAAGGAGGAGTTCCTCTGGATCATCTCTGCAGCAGCAGGAGGAAATCTGAGAGCCTGATCTCTATGTGAGGAATATTTAATTTACCTTTACAGGTGAAGTGTTCATTTACTGCTGTTTTATTAATGTCAGCTGGTTCTAAATACTGCAGCTCGTGTTCTCAGCAGAACCTCCTACAGAGCATACGATTCCTGTCCTTCAGCTTCACTGCCTTCTGTAAAATATCTCATTATTTTGAAGATTCTGCTTCTTGCTTTCAAATCTCTCCATAATCATAATCTTCACACGTCTCTGATCTTCTGCACATCATCTCTCCTTCATGGACTCTGAGGTTCTCCTCATCTCTTAATCTTATTATTCCTCCTGCTCGCCTGACCCCCGTGGGCTTTAGCCTTCAGTCAAGTGGCCCCTTCTCTCTGGAGCTCCCACCACAATCACAACACCTGTGGGAGCCAAGTTAAGTTAGGTTATATATATAGTATTTATTTTCCTGTAAACCTTATTTTGTTTAAATAGTAATGTAATAAGTAATGTTAAGGTTAAAATTTAAGTAAAATTATTTTACTACATTCCTGTTTTCATATTGGGATCTTGTTGTGAATAGGGTTTGAGTAAAAGCTGGGTTATAGTTCAAGCTCGTCACTTCGTGACTTTATGCAAATTAAGTGCAGCACTGGAGAGGGAGGGGAGGGCAGGATAGCGCAGCAGCGTAAGACAGAGCCACACGGTTTTGCTACCGTAGTCTTGTTTAATGTGGAGGAAACTTAGGCCTGGATGCTCTTGTAAAAGGATGTGAACCTGTAAATAAACCTTTTTCTTTTTCCTTTCTACATCGGAGTACTGTGGAAGTTTTTCCTCTTTGAATTAACGGACACGAGTGAAACCCGGAACATTAACCTTGTGGCAGCATAATAGTAGCAAAACCCGCTCGTTGTGGATAAATTAACACCCGTGAACGGATTTCAAACAACCATGAAAGAAAAAACAAGTTGCTGCAGCGGCAAGAAACGTGAGTAAATGGAAGTATACAGTAGAAAATTGCTGTCATCGCGGATGCTGAGCTAGCTTCTAGTCAATTTGCATGCCTTTTGGATGATTAAAGGAGGATTTTACTGTGGCTATTTGGAAAATTAACATCATGAACATTGAAAATGAAGATAGTATGGCTGCAATGGAACATAGGGCAGTGAAAGTCACACCTAAAGCTATGGAGGAAAATCTGCACCGTGCTATTAACTTACGAAAAGCCAAGTTAGCCAAGTTAACAGGCACAGTAAAGCGGGTGTGCCAGCTGATGGAAAAGGAAGGTGATACCAGCCTGACAGAATTTAATGAGCTGTTTGGAGAGTTTTGTGGTTTGAACACAAAGGTTAAGGAGCTGCTCCAACATACGTCAGAAGAGGATTTAAATAGTGACCAAGAAAAATGGTTTGAACCTAAGGCTGATTCTTTTAAGGCTTTTGCGGAGACAGCTTTGACTTGGATTGAAGAGAAAGCTAAGTGCACGGCAGAGGCTGAAAAATGCGATGAGGAGATTAAGCCATCCGACAGCGTGTCTAACGCCTCACTCTCCAGAGGTGGTGAACGAGGCTCTCGTGCATCATCGACAGCATCTTCCACACGGATGAAGATAGAGTTGGAACGAGCTGCACTGTTGGTTAAGGCATCATCCTTGAAACAGAAACGCTTGCTGGAGGAAAGAGAGGCTAAGCTCAAAGCTGAAAAGAGGGGCTAGAAATACAAGCGGCTCTGGCAGCAAATGAGGCAAAGATCAAGATCCTGTCAGAATATGAAGGTCACGCATCCAAGGCATCCAGTCGTACCTCCAAACGGAATGGAATGAATTCTTATGTGGCGTCACACAGAGTTGAAGATTTGTTAGTTCAACAGCAGTCAAATAGTTCATTCCATGCGCAGGAGAGACAAATATCAAACAATACTAGGTTCCAAAATGTACAACAAGCACACGGCATTACCTCCCAGTCACCACAGACACCCAGTGCCCTACAGGATGTGGTCGAAGTTCTAACAAAGCAGCAGAAGTTAGCCACATTGCCCCCGCAGAGCATTTCTGTGTTTAACGGGGACCCATTGGAGTATCGGCTGTTCATCCGGGCATTTGAGCATGGCGTGGAGGATAAAACTGAGAGCGACAAAGATCGACTGTACTACATGGAACAGTACACAAGTGGACAACCAAGGGAATTGATAAGAAGTTGCCTTCATATGGAACCTACACGTGGCTATAAAGAAGCTAAGAGACTTTTGGAAGAACACTTTGGAAACGCCTACAAGATAGCAGTGGCATACATTAACAAGGCTCTTAATTGGCCAACCATCAAGTCTGACGACGGGGAGGCTCTTCATGCTTTTGGTCTCTACCTCACTGGATGCTGTAATGCCATGGCAGAAGCAGAGTACATGGAGGAGTTGGATAACACAGCCAACATGCATGCTATCATTGCCAAGCTCCCATACAAACTGAGGGAAAGGTGGAGAACGCTTGCTTGTGGCATATTGGAGAAGGAAAAACGAAGAGTCAAGTTTGCAGATCTGGTGGGTTTTATCAATAAGCAGGCCAAAGAAGTTTTGCACCCACTGTTTGGTGACATAAATTACAGCACCTTAAAGGTCCAAGTTAAAGGACAAGTGGATGAGAGGTTGCAAAGAAGAAGTGGTATCAGAAAGGGATTCACCACTGCTGCAACTATCACCACTACACAGAACACACCCTTTAAGGCAAAGGAAAAGGTCAGCGGAAATCAGATGTGTGCATTTTCCAAACCCTGCCTCTTCTGTCATGGTGAAGAGCACACTATGGAGCAATGCAAGAGGATGAGGAAGTCGCTTCATAAGGAAAAAATTGATTTCTTGCGAACTAAAGGACTGTGCTTCAGCTGCCTTAAACAGGGACACATGAGTAATGCATGCAAAGAAAAGGCAAGTTGTCAGGTTTGTGCACAACCACATCCCACAGTGTTACACATGAAGACAAAGCTTAGTGGAGTTAACAAGGAGACAGGGCCTGAAGTGGAAACAGGTGGAAGAGAAGAACAACCGGCAGAGTCAGTCGTAAATGGATTTGTGGGAACGAATGCATCCGCTTATGATGCAGAGATAACCGAGCACCTCTTGGCAATAGTTCCAGTCAAAGTCAAACCTAAAAGGGGTCAAAAGGTGACACACACATATGCCTTTCTCGACCCAGGCAGTACTGCTTGTTTTTGTACAGAAGAGTTAATGCATGAGCTCAACCTTTCTGGTAGGAAGACGAACATTTTGCTGAAAACAATGGGAGAAGAAAAGGTCGTCAGTAGCCATATGGTGTCTGGGTTGGAAATAAGCAGCTTAGACAATAATGACTTTTTTGAGTTGCCAGAAATGTACAGTCACGACAGCATTCCTGCTTCTGTTGACAACATTCCTTCACAAGAGTACGTGAACAAGTGGCCCTACCTCATGCAGGTGTCTATACCAAAGATTGAAGCAAAGATTGGACTTCTAATAGGGACTAATGCTCCTAAAGTGATCGAACCTTGGCAGGTTATAGCCAGCGAAAATGGTGGTCCGTACGCTGTGAAGACGAGGCTTGGTTGGACCATCAGTGAACCCCTCCCAAGGAGCCATTTCTCAAAGTGCAACACATGGCTTGATTGAAGTTTCGGCAAACCGCATATCAGTTAGCACATTGGATGAACTCTGGAGTCAACAGTTTAAAACTGACTTCCCTGAGTGCGAGAGAAATGAGAAGCAAGAAATGTCAAGGGAGGACTTGCAGTTTCTGGAAATAGCAACAAAGTCAGCTACCATTGTGGATGGACATTACAGTATCGCCCTGCCGTTGAGGAACAAGCATATACAGATGCCCAACAACCGTAAAGTGGCCGAGCAACGTGCCTTAAATTTAAAGCGGAAACTGGAGAAGAATGCTTCATTCCATGAAGAATACTCAGCTTTCATGAGTAACATCATAGCCAAAGGTTATGCAGTAAAGGTGCCAGAAGAAGACCTTGGTCGCAACGATGGTAAGGTTTGGTACCTGCCGCACCATGGAGTTTACCATCCCAAGAAACACAAGCTTAGAGTGGTTTTTGACTGTGGAGCATCGTACAAAGGCACCACCTTAAACAGCCAGCTATTGCAAGGACCGAATCTTACCAGTACGCTACTTGGAGTAATTATTAGATTCAGACAAGAAGAAGTGGCCATCATGGCAGACGTGGAAGCAATGTTCCACCAAGTAAAGGTGCCTGATGAAGATTCTGACCTTCTCCGCTTCCTTTGGTGGGAATCTGGTGACATCACGCAGAAACTGGTGGAGTACAAGATGGTGGTTCACATTTTTGGTGCCACTTCGTCACCAAGCTGCGCCAGCTTTGCTCTGCGCAAATGCGCCAAAGACAACCGAGACCAGGCTAACAGTCAAGCGGTTGACACAGTACTAAACAATTTCTATGTAGATGATTGTTTAAAGGCCATTAGCTCAGAAGATGAAGCCGTGCAGCTGTACCACACACTGAGAGCAGTATGTCACAAAGGTGGATTCAAACTTACCAAATGGATTAGTAATAGCAGAGCAGTGCTGTCTGCTATTCCGGAAGAAGAGAGGATATCGGAAGTTAAGGAGCTCGACCTAGGTCAGGATATGCTTCCCATAGAGAGAGCTTTGGGAGTTCAGTGGTGTATTCAGTCTGACAGCTTCAGATTCCAGATTATAATGCCTGACAAAGTTCCCACTCGGAGGAACCTTCTTTCTATTGTGAGTTCTGTTTACGACCCATTGGGTATCCTGTCACCAGTCACGCTTCAAGCTAAGAAAATTCTGCAAGAGCTTTGCAGGCGGAAGATTGGTTGGGATGACATCATACCAGAAGACCTAGCTCATAGATGGCTGGAGTGGAAGACCCAGCTACATCAACTGGAGAGCATTAGTGTTCCAAGATGTTTTAAACCTGTAGGCTTTGGAAAGTCAGTATACAACCAGCTGCACCATTTTGCCGATGCCAGCGAAGAGGGCTATGGTACAGTTAGCTACTTGCTACAGAGGAACAGCAGTAACGAAGTTCATTGTGCATTCATGTTGGGGAAAGCAAGAGTGGCCCCACTGAAGCCCATGACGGTTCCCCGTATGGAACTTACTGCAGCAGCCATGGCAGCGCGCTTGGACAAGTTTCTGACATCAGAGTTGCATCTTCCACTCCAACCATCAGTGTTTTGGTCAGACAGTACCACGGTACTTAAATATATCTGCAACCAAACAAGTAGGTTCCGCACCTTCGTTGCTAACCGCGTGGATGCCATCTTGAAGTGCTCCAATCCACAACAATGGAGGTATGTCAACACCTCTTTGAACCCTGCTGACTTTGCGTCAAGAGGACTCAAGGCGGAGCGCTTCATTCGCCATCATGTATGGTTACAGGGGCCGGACTTTCTCTGTAAATCGAAGGATGAATGGCCGGAAAGTATGCACCCCGTCGGAGACCTGACTACAGACGACCCAGAGGTTAAGAACACACTGGTCTGTGCTCACGCAGTTGAGGAATGCGAAGAAGTAGTGCTGGAATTCCTACAGCACTTCTCATCCTGGTTTCGACTAAAAAGGGCGGTTGCATGGATGCTTAAAATCAAGAGTCTTCTGCTGCATCTGTGCCGCAAAAGGAAAGAGCTGAACGCAGTTAAAGCTCAGTCTGAAGTTGAAAAGGACATGAGAGGTTTCAAGCACAGCCTGCTTCAGGTGGGCACCAACAAACTAACTGTGGAGAACCTTGCAGAAGCTGAAGAAGCAATCATTCGCTTTTGCCAAGCAAAGACATTTTCCAAAGAGATCGCAGCAATTTCTAAAGGTCAAAGTGTGAAGAGGACTAGTAGTCTTTCCAAACTGAATCCAGTACTTGAACAAGGCATTCTCAGGGTCGGAGGACGACTCAGTAAAGCTGCCCTACCGGAGGAGTTCAGGCGCCCAGCAATCCTAAGTAAGGATCTTCACATCGCCAAGCTTATCTTCAGAGAAATTCATGAGAACTTGGGACATTGTGGTCGTAATCATGTCATCTCAAAGCTGAGAACAAGATTTTGGGTTCCTGGTGCCAACTCTGCAGTAAGGCAGATACTCTCTAAGTGTATTGTCTGCCGACGTGCACATGGAGTTGTAGGACAGCAACAAATGGCCGACCTTCCTCGAGACAGAGTTCTGCCAGACGACCCTCCATTTACTAACTCTGGAGTGGACTACTTTGGCCCATTCGAGATTAAACGTGGACGGAGTGTATTAAAAAGGTATGGTGTTATTTTTACCTGCCTAACTACTCGTGCAATACACTTGGAGATGGCAGCCTCACTGGACACAGATTCCTTTATTCATGCCCTTCGTCGCTTCATAGCCAGACGAGGCCAGGTAAAGATCCTTCGTTCTGACAATGGAACTAACTTCATTGGAGCAGAGCGTGAGCTTAGGAGAGCCATTAATGAATGGAACATGTCCAGTATTGAAAACCATCTACAACAACAAGGCATTCAGTGGATGTTCAACCCTCCCACAGGATCCCACCATGGAGGTGTATGGGAGAGATTAATAAAGTCGGTGAAGAAAATTCTAAATGTCACCCTGAGACTGCAGACACTAGATGAAGAGGGCTTACACACACTCCTGTGTGAGGCAGAGGCCATTCTTAATGGTCGTCCGATAACTAAAGTGTCCAGTGATCCGAACGATCTGGAAGTACTCACTCCCAATCACCTCTTACTCCTCAAGACCAAACCATCTCTTCCTCCTGGACTATTCAACAGCCAAGATCTTTACGCAAGGAGGAGATGGAAGCAAGTGCAATATATGTCCGAAATATTCTGGAAACGTTGGGCAAGAGAATATTTGCCACTACTTCAGGAAAGGCAAAAATGGACCCGTCCGTCTCGCAACTTTGCCGTTGGAGACATCGTGCTTATCGTTGACGAAACAGCGCCACGCAACTCCTGGATTGCAGGAAAAGTAACTCAAACCATCTTAGACAGGACAGGAATGGTGCGTCAAGTAAGAATCAAAACCAGGACAAGTACACTGGACAGACCCATTACCAAGATTTGCCTTTTGCAGGAATCAAGCTGAATCAATCACTCACAGAGACTGTTAAGTTTGTTCATGTTGTTTATGAAGTACATTTGGGTACTTTGGCTCCACAAGTTTAAATAGATAATTGTGCAATTGTGTCACAATTAGGGGCCGGTATGTGGGAGCCAAGTTAAGTTAGGTTATATATATAGTATTTATTTTCCTGTAAACCTTATTTTGTTTAAATAGTAATGTAATAAGTAATGTTAAGGTTAAAATTTAAGTAAAATTATTTTACTACATTCCTGTTTTCATATTGGGATCTTGTTGTGAATAGGGTTTGAGTAAAAGCTGGGTTATAATTCAAGCTCGTCACTTCGTGACTTTATGCAAATTAAGTGCAGCACTGGAGAGGGAGGGGGAGGGCAGGATAGCGCAGCAGCGTAAGACAGAGCCACACGGTTTTGCTACCGTAGTCTTGTTTAATGTGGAGGAAACTTAGGCCTGGATGCTCTTGTAAAAGGATGTGAACCTGTAAATAAACCTTTTTCTTTTTCCTTTCTACATCGGAGTACTGTGGAAGTTTTTCCTCTTTGAATTAACGGACACGAGTGAAACCCGGAACATTAACCTTGTGGCAGCATAACACCGACCCTCTTCCTGCCTCCTTTCCTTTGCTAAAGGAGGTTCCAGTGTTGGAGGAGGTAATAAAGGCAGCACTGAGGCTCCTTTCCTTCCTGTTTAGAGGCTGCAGACACTTCAGGAAGTTCAGACATTACAGATCAGCTGTTGGACTGCTGTCCTGCTGACATCACTCCACCGCCCTCTGCTGGACACAGATGACAACACAACTTGCACCAGTCCGTCACACAGTGACATCATGCTGACATCATAAGCACTAACAAAAAGAAGGCAGCAGTTTTTAATGAAGACTGTTCTCAGTGCTGATTGGGTCAGGTTTTTAAGATGCATAATTAATGTTTAAATCTTTATAAATGTGATTTAAAGAAACCAAAATTATAAGTAAGAAGCATTAAAAAAAAGTCCCACCACACTGTGTTTAAACACTCAACAGTTTAAGGCAATGTACTTGTTACTTTGCAGTTCCAGAGGATTATACTTCTGTGTTATGCCACAGGTCATAAAGGCATACTGTGGACTTCAAAATAAAGTAAGCTCCACAGTCCCACAGTCCAAAGACATGCAGTTACTGGGTTAGGTTAATTGGAAACTCTAAATTGCTCGTAGGTGTGAATGGTAGTTTCTTGGCCCTTCGACTGGCTGGTGACCTGTACAGGTGTGCCCTGCCTCTCACCCTATGACACCCATGACTGTGAAAAGGATAAGAGGAAGAATCAAATCAGCTGCAGCTGTCTGTACAGCTCATGTTGTGCTTTGATGTCCTCTCAGTTCCCCAGGTGATGGAGGTGAATTCAGGAGTGGAGTCTGTCCAGCTTTCCCTCAAAACCACAGTTCATCTGCCTGAAGATGCTAAAGTGGAGTGGACCTGCAGTTACAATCAGAACTGGAAGGTCCACCTGTATCAGAACAGCTCTGATACAAAGATCAGTGAAAACCCGCTGAGAATTGGAGACCTCAGTCTGATCCTGGATCAGCCCACAGACTGGGACACCAAGACCTTCACCTGCACCGTCTACAGTCAGAGGTCAGTACTGCAATCTGTGTGTGTGTGTGAGCTCTGTGAACATAAATCAACTGCTGCTGTGTGTACAGCAGCTCATGTTTGTTGTCCTCTCAGTCTCTCAGGTGGAGGTGGATTCAGGGGTGGAGTCTGTCCAGCTGCCCTGCAAATCCTCAGAAAGCCTGCCTGAAGATGCTAAAGTGGCGTGGTGGGACAACAGTGATAGGATGTATGAGAACGGCTCTGACACACAGCACCAGGTTTACAGAGACTGAACAATGATGAATGAAGACCTGCTCAGAACTGTGGTGGCTGTAGCTCAGGAGGGGGAGCAGGTCACCTACTGAGCTGCAGGGTGGCGGTTCAATTCCTGGCTGCTCCGGGCTGCATCCCAAGTTGCTCTCCAACCCAAGCGTTAGAATATGAATGTATGTGAATGTTAGATAATAAAAGCACTTAGCTCAGATACTCATGGAAGTGCTTGTATGAATGGGGAAATGTAAATGTGTTGTATAAAGTGTTTTGAGTGCTCAGAGTAGAAAAGTGCTATATAAGAACAAGTCCATTTACCATTTAACTGGTGACCTCAGTCTGACCCTGGATCAGCCCACAGAGAGAGACACAGGAGAATACAGATGTGAGTTGTGAGTGTCTGACAGTCATGTGTCTCCTCTGCAGGGTGAAACAATGATCAGACTCCACAGATGGATTATTCTCCATTGATTATCACAGTGTTTGAGGATGAAACCAGGCTTGTAGAGAGTGCATTCATGCAGTAAGAAGCAGCCTGAAGTGAGTTACAAACTCCTAAATCAGTTATTTTAAAAGTCCCGTCTCAGAGAACATGCATTACTAACAGAATAATAAACTTGTATTTAGCTTTGTATCCACACACAAACCCTGCAGCCCTGCTGGGACTCTATATGAGAAAGCAAATATTGGTTGAATTGGACATTAAACCTTTTTTTAATATCCAGGTTCTCCGCACCTGCTCTTTCTTTTCTGTTCAAGCTTTGTTGGCTCATTTTCACTGGATCTGTTCACACTGCTCCAGAGTTTTACTGCCATGGAAAATAAATCAACAACTATACAAAAAAAAAAAATCATACCAGCTCTGAATCTTTATGGACATGGATATCATGCTGATTATTTAACTTGCTTACAGGAAACACAGGCGGGGTGGAGGGGTCATGAGTTTACATCAGAGACTTCTCTATCTCTCCCTCCATCTGTGTCACCTTCCTGTGTTGTGATGTTTGGACTCACCACTCTGCCTGGTTTGGTTTCTGCTTCTCCTTGTTTAGGGGACTGAGCTGCTTTTATTCCTGGTTATAGATTAAGAAATTATATAAAGACATAAAATATTTTTTTTAAATCTGCCCCTTCACACACATTTGTTAGAATCACTGATCACCGTCTGTGAAACCGAAAGTAAACTTTCCTTTGTGCGTCAAAGAGCGTAAGGTGTGGTTTGGAGCTGGAAGTGTATCTAGGCGCAGCGTCGTTCGGTCAGCGGAGGATTTACCGGGACTCTGTGGCGGTTTCGGCCCTTTAAAGCAGGATGAAGATTTTAGTGGTGTTCCTGCTCCTCCTGAAAGGTAAGAAGCTCCGTGTGAACCCGTTCGCTTCTTTGAAACAGACCAGGACCCGGACTAACAAGCTGCAGGCAGAGATCGGATCCTTCCGCCCTGGCAGAGCTGAGTAACCGGGCTAAAGGAGTTCCGGTAGGAATTCTCGACGCTGCGTTCCGAGACGGAACCGAGCTGATTCAGCCTCTGAGCTCCGACCGGCGTTTAGAAGCCCAGGACCGGCTCTGCGTTTATCCACCGATAAAGAGCATCGGTGACCCACAACAACTGCTGACGGTGTTTCAGCAGCCGCTGCCACAAACCAGGAAATAAACATCGTGAATACTTCATCTGTAGATGAAGCATTCACACTGACACACACACACATATATATATATATATATATATATATATATATATATATATATATATATATATATATATATATATATATATATATACATATATCAATATATATATATATATATATATATATATATATATATATATATATATATATATATATATATATATATATATATATATATTGTATGAATATCTGCATGTACTGAGTTGCCTATCAAATGAAATGGATTCAGTATATTTGTCATGAAACAAAGAGCTGAACATGTCTAATTTCTGTTTAATGTGGTCTCATCCAAAAGAAATAAAGGAAAAGCTTGATTTACATTTTTATGTTTAACATCTGCACTCAGCCGTCTCAAATTATTTAAAGAATTTAAATCTGAACCTATTCAATAACTGAACATTTCTAGGCAATCACTGATTTTTTTGTCTGTTCAGTGACAGAAGTGAGGTTTTGCTTGTCCTGCCAGAATTTTAAGCATGGGCTTGAATGTAGTCAGAGCCAGTCTCAGTTTATCTCCTCTGTCTCTTGCTATGAGTCACTGTTTCTTTCTATTGTTGTCTTTTCCTGGCCAACCTCTCTCCAACCCCCGTCCTTCCTCGCTTTGTTCCAAAGTTTGGTGGTATCACGTGGTATAGCCAAACTCGCATGCGATTGGTCAGTGGGTTTCCTTGGACGCTTCACCACTCCCGTCAGGACTGTAAAAGCTAGAAAGCGTTCAAGAAGATTTTAAGTGGTCAGTTCTGTTTTGGTATTTGGTTTCAGTCCGCATGACACATCACTTTGATCAAGTCCGCCTATTAGTGACCTCAGATTTATAGGAATAGCTTATCTACCCACCACTGTAATAGAATATAGTCATCCACAGGAAACTTGTACAGATGAGTATCTCTTGTAATAGATAATTATATGAATGATACTGCGAGCCTTCCATTCAGTCAGTCACGTTTAACACAGATAGAGCAGAATGTCAAGATTTCCATGACAGTCTCACCAGGTTTTGTCTTGATTGTGGTGTCCTTTGGTTTACTTTGGGGTTTTTTTTTATCATATTTATTTGTTTTTATGTTTTCTTTTATTGTATTTATTTTATGAGTACATGATTTCATCTTGTTTTTAGCTAACCTGTAAAGCACTTTGGTCAACTTTGTTTTTAAATGTGCTGTAGAAATAAAATATACATAATGCAGATAAAGCTTCATTTAAGTTTCTTCATTCTATCTTCAAGTTTGTGACAGTGCTGGTCAACAGTTCAGTGGTCACACAATAAATTCCCTTTATTTTCTTTATATATATTTTGTGCTGCTTTCATTGTTGAAATGAAATATGTGTGTCTGAGTTTACTGGTGATTTGTCAGTAGATCAGCTCCCATTTTAAATATTTAAAGGTTAAATGCTCATTTCACTGATTTGAGTGCCAATGATTAAATTTAGTTTCTTATTATGGTTGTAAAACTGGTCCCAGATGATGATTTTACTTCCAGTTCATCATTTCTGCACTGGGTCAAACCCAAAAAAATTGATTTAATTTGTGTTTCTGTTTGTGTGTCCTCAGTTTCCCAGCATGCCCTGGCTGTGCTGGTGGAGGTCAATGAGGGGGAAAGGTCTGTCCTGCTGCTCTGCCTGTACTCAGGTTTTATACATGAGGACCCCGCAGTGATGTGGACTCGCGAAGATCTCGATCCCAAATCTGTGCACCTACGAGGAGAAGGAGGAGATGATCTTAGAGGACAAAACCAGCGTTACAGCGGGCGCACATCAATGAGGTCTGATGCTCTGGACTCTGGAGACTTCAGCCTCACTCTGAGGAACCCACAACTGACTGACAGCGGCAGCTACACCTGCTCCATCAGTGATGGAAGACAAGAACAGAGACTGAGAGACATCCAGCTGCAGGTCAAAGGTCAGGAACAAACTCCAGCACCTGCTGTGCTTAAAGGTCATGAGTCAATACTGTAGGCAAAGGTCAGAGGTTAAACTGAAGCAAAGTGTTTCCTAAAGTGTTCTGAAAGTGTGAAACCAGCAGCAACATTTACCACATATGTGACCTCAGTGGAAACAGCACAATATGAACAAACAGCAGGAGATGATCTTACAGCTGGAACATTGGGTCTTTCAGCTTGTGTGCAGAAGTGTGTGCTTAGCTCAGGGAGCTTCAACACTCACACTTCTGTAAATGTATTTACAATTATCAGCTGACTTTTGCTTGTTTTTATATAAGTGTGTCAGACTCAGTGTTTTTATGCCAACCATAGATTTTGTAAAGTGCTCTGTTAAAAACATCTTTAAAAAAATTCATTTTGATCACAGTTTGTAGAGTTAAAGTATATTAGTATATTATTACTGGTTACAGGACAGGGTCAGAGGTCAGGAATGTAGATCCTCAGCTGGGCTCCAGTTCCCATCAGTGTGACTGCTGCTGCTTCTACAGCTCATATTGTGGTTTATTGTCCTCTCAGACCAGCAGGTGGAGGTGAAGGTGGAGGAAGGCTCAGAGTCTGTCATCCTGCCCTGCAGAACAACACCTGACCTGCCCGAGGACACCAGGGTGGAGTGGACTCGCTCTGACCTAGGTCTCCTGGTGGTCCATGTGTATCCAAACACAGACAGCAACCTTAACACACAGGATGGTTTTTACAGAGAGCGAACGAAGATGAATGAAGACCTGCTGAGAACTGGAGACCTCAGTCTGACCCTGAAACAGCCCACAGGGAGAGACACAGGAGGATACATCTGCACCATCTACAGGGACAAAGACATCCTGAGACAGAAAGTAGTGCTTCAGGTAAAAGGTCAGTGATGCAGATACAGGTCAAAGGTCAGAAATGTAGATACACATCAGAAGTCAGTGCTGTAATGTGTGTGCTTTTTTGTTTGTTTGTTTATTTTTATGTTTCTCCACAGAACCATTTCCATCCTGGGTCAAAGCTCTCCTGGTTCTCCCGTTTCTTCTTCTGGTTTCTGGAGGTCTTTTATTTCATTTTCGGCACTGTTTTATGTCAGGTGAGTCTCACCGACTACACTACCCATAATGCAGATGGTTAACTTTATAACATTAGGCAATTGCTGCTGAAGCACCTGTTACATGCCCCTACTATATACCTGCCATGAACAGCTGTTTAAACTGAGGGTTTAAACAGCTGAGGCGGCTGATCACAGGAACTTTGAATTAACATAATTATGTGACTGTTTGTTCTATCAGAAAAATTTAAACAGTCTCTGAAAGCTGAGAAATGTGACCATCAGACCTGCTGATGTCATCATGTTGTACTTTGTTGTCCTCTCAGTTTACAAGGTGGAGGTGGACTCAGGGGTGGAGTCTGTCCAGCTGCCCTGCAAAACCATAGTTCACCTGCTGAAAGATGCTAAAGTGGAGTGGAAGGACAGAGACAGCAGAAAGGTCCATGTGTATCAGAGCAGCTCTGATCAGCCTGGAGAACAGGACGACTTTTACAGAGACCGAACGAAGGTGAAGAGAAACCTGCAGAAAATTGGAGACCTCAGTCTGACCCTGAAACACCCCACAGGCAGAGACACAAACACCTACACCTGCACTGCCTACAACAAGAGGGGAAACATCCTGATGAAGAAAGAAGTGCTGCTCACTGTCAGAGGTCAGTGCTGTAGATGAAGGTCAAAGATGAGAGATCAGTGCTGTAGATGAAGGTCAAAGGTCATGATGGTGGTTCAGTATCAGTCAGCTCCATCCAATAGTTTTACAGTGTTAGCATGTCTGATGTTTGTGGCTGTTTCTTTGATTTTCTACCAAATGTAAAAGCTTGAGCAGATGAACTGTTGGACTAAATGCTCATATTTGTGTCCAAAGCTCTTTGAAGCAGCCGAAACAGCGACTGCTGTCAGTTAAAGATGTCTGTCTTTATTGGAGAGTACAGTGAGAGAGAGACAGGAGAGCAGGGAGACAGCTGTTAGTGATAGATCAGAGCTGGATGCACTTCTGAATGCTCGTCTTGTGTGCAAACAGACAGAGCTGCTTTCATCAGACAGGAAGTTGAACAGGTGGAGGCTCAGCAGCACTTTCACATTAACATCTGTGAGAAATCACTTGGTTGGCTGAATGTCCAAAGTTGAAGCAGCTGTGTTTCTGATCCACCACCTTCATGTTTCCTTCATATTTGAACCCCCCTGTAGATACTGACAGGTAACCATGTCACACAGAGCTCAGCCTTTGAATCCAGCTGTGAGTTTTTATTTCACATTGAATCTACTGTTTCAAATCCAGCTGTAGGCCTGTGGTGTGAGCTCATTAACAGCAGTTTGTTTAGACCTGCTGCTCCTCACAGGACAGCCACTACAAACATCTGATGTTATAGAATATGATGCATTACTGCACATTCAACACCATAGAAAGGATTTCCAATGAGCTCAGCCTGAACCATGTGCAGCAGTAATATTGCTCCATATCACTCTCATGCCAACATGTTTCTGCAAAATAACTACTTTGACTGCAGTTTTGTGTGCAGTCAGGTGTTTTCATAGTGTTTTCTTGCTGCTTTGACTGAAGGAACGGTTCTATCAGATTGTTCCAAATGTTCTCACATTGAGCTGTGATGGAGTCAGTGTGACAGAAACAGTCAGACTGTGTTTCTCTGCTTCATCAAGTCCAATCTGCTCCTCACAGACTGAATAAAGTCCTGTCCCACTAACAGCAGCTCCAACAGTCTGTTCACTGCTTTCTTCCTGTCAGTCTTCATCTTTCTGCTGCGTCTCCTCTTCACACTGAACACTTTCTATCTAACAGTGAGCTCCCAGTGAAGCAGCAACATTCAGCCTGTTAGAATAAACACAAATGTCTCCATCCAAGCTCATGTTGTGCTTTGCTGTCCTCTCAGTCCCTCAGGTGGAGGTGGAGTCGGGGGTGGAGTATGTCCAGCTGCCCTTAAAAACCACACTTCACCTGCCTGAAGATGTTAAAGTGGAGTGGATGGACAGAAACCACAGGAAGGTCCACGTGTATCAGAACGACTCTGACGAGCCTGAAGAACAGGACGACTTTTACAGAGGATGGACTAAAATGAATGAAGACCTGCTGAGAACTGGAGACCTCAGTCTGACCCTGAAATACCCCAGAGAGGGAGACACAAACACCTACATCTGCACCGTCTACAGCAGGGAGGGAAACATCCTGCTGAGGAAACAAGTGGAGCTGAAAGTCAGAGGTCAGTGCTGTAGATACAGGTCAAAGGTTTCTTCTCTAAAAAGTTTTAGTTTGAATTTATTTTCATTTCCTTCAAATAATCTAAATTTTTTGATGTTTTTCTCTAAAAGCAAAACATTTGAGCAGGAGTGTCAGTGCCTGTTTTTTATTTGTAAAGGAGATCACCTAAAACACTTTAATTAAAACATTTAATGTATTAAAGAATCAGAAGAAATCACATGTACATGTGACCAGTCTTGTTCAGAGACACAGGCCTTCCCAGCAGCTGCCTGTGCTCCCTCCCCAGAAGAGCACTGCTCTAAGCTAAACATAACAGTTTTATACTACAAGCACCATCAACTCAAGAACAGTTGGAGAGAGCCGTGGTTTAGACTCGGCCTTTTCTGATTGGTTCCAGCATCATGGCACAAGCTTCACCAATCAGCAATAAAACCTCCCCCTCTCACATGTTCCTAATCATGACTTCAATCAATCAATCAATCAATCAATCAATCAATCAATCAAATATACTTTATTGTCCCCACAGGGAAATTTGTCTTGGACAATAATATAGTATAACAAAAAAGTCATGTTAAAAATGCATAAATACCCCCCCCCAAAAAAAAAATTAAAAAAAATCAATAAAAACAGTCAGAAACATTAAAACAATAGAACACTTTGCACGTGTTGCATTCCCACATACATTTCTAGAGTGAGCGAGCCAGTTACCTATCACTTTCATTGCAGTTTGTACCATACGGTTGAGTTTGGTTTTTAATTGCACGGAGAGATTGCCGTACCATGCTGACATTCCAAACCTGATGATGCTTTCTGATACAGCCTGATAGAATAAAAACATGCGTTTCTGATTCACTCAAAAAACTCTTAGTCTGCGTAAGAGATATAATCTCTGCTGCAGACGACAGCACAACTTGTTAACATGAATTTCCCAACTGAATAGGTTATCTAGGTAAACACCTGGCTATCTATATGAACAGACCTGGTTTATTTTCTGGTCATGAATAAGAAGCAGGAGATTATTACTTAAGGACTTGGCGTCAATCAGCATTTCTTCTGTTTTCCTGGCATTGATAATAAGGTGGTGGTCATCACACCATTGAACAAGGGACTTAACCACATTAAAATATGGTAATGGGTCCATATCTGCATACAGCAAGCCGAGGATAGCAGTATCATCTTAGAATTTAAAAATATAATTCCCCGGACAGCTGCTGGTACAGTCATTTGTGTAAATGGTGAAGAGGAGGGGAGCTGACACAACCTTGGGGAACCGCAGTGCTGATAGACCCTCTCTTTCACTCTGATCGAGTGGTGTTAATTCTGACAAGCTGTGTCCTATTTGTTAAAAAAGAATAAAACCATTTAATAAGAAAAGGATTCAGGCTCATCTGCTGGAGTTTCTTAATAAGCAAATGAGGCTGTAGGGTATTAAAAGCAGAGCTAAAATCTATAAACAAAAGACGGGCATAAGCCTTCGGGTTTTCAAGGTGTTTAAGTGTTAGGTGTGTGATGAAAAACTCCCTTTTAACAGGAAGAAACCTCCAGCAGAACCAGGCTCGGGGGGGGGGGGGGGGGCAGCCATCTGCTGAGGTCAGTTGGGGCTGAGGGGAGAGAAAAAAGACATGCTGTGGAAGAGAGCCAGAAATTAATAATAACTAATGATTAAATATAGAGTGGGTTATAAACAGAGTGAAAAGAGGTGAATGAAAAGAAACACTCAGTGGATTATGTGAACCACCCCCAGCAACCTAGGCCTATAGCAGCATAACTAAGGGCTGGTTCAGGGTCACCTGATCCAGCCCTAACTTTAAGCTTGATCAAAAAGGAAAGTTTTAAGCCTAATCTTAAAACTAGAGAGGGTGTCTGTCTCCTGGATCCAAGCTGGGAGCTGGTTCCACAGAAGAGGGGCCTGAAAGCTGAAGGCTCTGCCTCCCATTCTACTCTTAAGTATCCTAGGAACCACAAGTAAGCCAGCAGTCTGAGAGCGAAGTGCTCTATTGGGGTGATATGGGACTATGAGGTCTTTGAGATAAGATGGGGCCTGATTATTCAAGACCTTGTATGTGAGGAGAAGGATTTTAAATTCTATTCTAGATTTAACAGGGAGCCAATGAAGAGAAGCCAATATGGGAGAAATCTGCTCTCTCTTTCTAGTCCCTGTCAGTACTCTAGCTGCAGCATTTTGGATCAGCTGAAGGCTTTTCAGGGAGCTTTTAGGACAGCCTGATAATAACGAATTACAATAGTCCAGCCTAGAAGTAATAAATGCATGAATTAGCTTTTCAGCATCAGTCTGAGAAAGGGTGTTTCTAATTTTAGAAATATTGTGCAAATGCAAAAAAGCGGTCCTACATATTTGTTTAATATGTGCATTGAAGGACAAATCCTGGTCAAAAATGACTCCAAGACTTCTCACAGTGTTACTGAAGGCCAAAGTAATGCCATCCAGCACAATGTTCCCTCTAAGCTGCGCGCCTGCACAATCGCGCACTGCTTGCACATTCTCAGCACACAAGAAAATCTATGCAGAGCAAAAAATTTAATCCAACATAAACCGTAAACTAATTAGACCAATAAAAATTATTTCCATACCATTTTGTAGTTTAAGTCAGTGAGTGTCAGGTGTTAAGCCAATGATACAATACGGTTCACTTACACTCCGCAGCCATCATCACATACTATTGTGTGTGCGTGCCTTGCCCATAGGCACTGTGGCACCATGCAGGTTAGCTAGGTAAGAACAGTGTGGTGGAGTTAAGAGACGTGAATGCTAACCCATTATCATGGCTAAGTGAACGGGCAGTGGGACATCCACTCACCAAGCCAAAATAAAAAAGAAATGCACTTCTTGTCGAAGTTTGTGCAAATAGAAGAACAAACGGTGAAACTGGGTTAGATTTTTTCTTTTTCCAGGGAGAAAAGTTTGCTCTGCAAAACATGCAGTGAAGCCAAAGTAGCAAGCAAGTTTTCAGAGGGAAAAATGTGGACTGAATGGAAGTTGGGCTACCTTAATCGTCACATTCAGCTAAAAAGTAATTTGAATGCTGTTGGAATTGTAAGAAGACTCAAGATGGTACATTGGTACATTATTGCAGGAGAGCGCAAAACACTGAGAGAAAAGGAACGAGCTGTCACACAAAAAGAAATCTGACCCTTTATGGAGAGCCGTTTCATTCAAAATGAAATAAATAAATACTGCTATTGATAAATTATTAATAAATATTCCATGAAATAAATATCCCCATGAAATAAAACAAAATATTTTTAAAAGATTTTTTCATTATTATTTTTATTATTATTTTATTTTAATTTATTTCATGATTTATTTATTTATTTCATTTTTATTTTGTGACACTTTTATTTTGTAAAGCTATTTTATGTATTTCAGTGACTTTTATTTTTTAACCCTGTTTTTCATTTGAAGCATGTTCTTATATTAAAATGAAGGGGCGGAGTTTTATCTGTGGGGTGGCGCTGAGCAGAAGTGGTGGACTTGGACCAGAGTGGAAGATAGTGGCCAAAAACTTTGAAATATGACTGTTTCTGTGACATAAAATAAACTTTCAAGATGTTTTCAGGCTGGAATGTAACTGTGTAAACCTCAAATATCAGCTTGTTTTATTAAGATATCACTTAATTGCAAAAAGTGCTCCGCTGTTTTCTGAGCTGTCCATTGCCACTGCTGGTAGAGCAGCGGCAACAATGAACATTGTTATGCAGGTGATACTCAGCTTCTCAGTCAATACCCGGATCATCTGGACTCAAACAGGAAGACACCACAATCAGAGACAGCAAAGAGAAGTGGGTGTAGAACCTATCACACAGGATCCCCACTAAACCAGAACATGATGTCTTAGCCAAAGGGTTCAATTTTGCTGTATCCCCACAACAGCTGCCCACGGTGAATCTCATCACAGCCACAAAATGCAATAAGGGTTAACAAACTAACACAACCTGAAGCTGAGCAAATCAGGATGTGCAAGAATTCCTCCATCCACTCTCATGATTCAAGAAAAGGAGACATCACAGCCCCGAGTAAGGATGAAAATATCAACATACGACCAGCTGACAAGGGGAAGTACACCATTGTCCTACAGATACAGTCACTTCAGTCACAGTCAGATGGCTGACTCCAGTTACCAGCCGCTGGGAGTTCCCGCTCCTTTAGGCTTAAATATTTTCTCCTGCTGAAATATAAAAATTTAATCAATGTTGTATTTTGAAAACGTAAACTAGATGGATAAAATTTTACTGTCAATTTGAACATTCAACATTCCTGACCGATCCCCGACTATCGCGACTGGCTGCTGGGACATGGGATGTCACCTCTCTGCTGGGGAAGGAGCCTGAGGCTAGTGTGTGAGGTTGAAAGATACAGTGGTATGAAAAAGTTTGGGCACCCCTGATAATTGTCATGATTTTCCTTTTATAAATCATTGGTTGTTTGGATCATCAATTTCAGTTAAATATGTCATATAGCAGACGAACACAGTGATATTTGAGAACTGAAATGAAAATTATAGGATTTACAGAAAGTGTTCAATAATTTGAGCTTCCAGTAAGAAGACTTAAAACAATTAGAGACATGTGTTAAACAAAATTAGGCAGAACACAAGAACTTCACTTTTATTAAACTCCACTGATGATGACAGTCAGCAAAGCTAATAAAACTTTTACAGTACCAGGCCATCTGGTGTCAGTCTATTGTCCGTCCATCATTCATCAATTTTTCACTACATCTGCTGCTCCTCTGTCATTTTTATATGAAGTTTTATAAACCTTGTAACAAATACTCTTAATGTTCTTAAAGGAGATGGATTTTTGTTGTTTGACTTTTATTTTTTTAAGAATTTTCAAAATTTCCTAGAAATTCAGTATTATCAATACGTAATCTGTCCTACACAGAGCTCAGCCTTTGATTCCAGGTATTATGTTATAGAATATGATGCATTACTGCACATTCAACACCATAGAAAGGATTTCCACTGAGCTCAGCCTGAAACATGTGCAGCAGTAATATTGCTTCATATCACACTGATGCCAACATGTTTCTGCACAAAAAGTACTTTTACTTTGCGTACTTTATGTACAGTTTGGCAGTACTGCAGTTTTGTGTGCAGTCAGGTGTTTTCATAGTGTTTTCTTGCAGCTTTGACTAAAGGAACGCTTCTATCAGATTGTTCCAAATGTTCTCACATTGAGCTGTGATGAAGTGAGTGTGACAGAAACACTCAGACTGTGTTTCTCTGCTTCATCAAGTCCAATCTGCTCCTCACAGACTGAATAAAGTCCTGTCCCACTAACAGCAGCTCCAACAGTCTGTTCACTGCTTTCTTCCTGTCAGTCTTCATCTTTCTGCTGCGTCTCCTCTTCACACAGAATACTTTCTATCTAACAGTGAGCTCCCAGTGAAGCAGCAACATTCAGCCTGTTAGAATCAACACAAATGTCTCCATCCAAGCTCATGTTGTGCTTTGTTGTCCTCTCAGTCCCCCAGGTGGAGGTGGAGTCAGGGGAGGCGTCTGTCCAGCTACCCTGCAGGACCACAGAAAACCTACCTGAAGATGTTAAAGTGGAGTGGATGGACAGCTACATCTTTTACAAATACAACAGGAAGGTCCACGTGTATCAGAACGGCTCTGACGAGCCTGAAGAACAGGACCAGGCTTACAGAGACCGAACGATGATGAATGAAGACCTGCTGAAAACTGGAGACCTCAGTCTGACCCTGAAGTACCCCACAGATGGAGACAACTGCACCTACACCTGCACTGTCTACAACAGGGAGGGAAACATCCTAATGAGGAAACAAGTGGAGCTGAAGGTCAAAGGTCAGTGCTGTAGATACATGTCAAAGGTCAAAGAAGACAATTAAAAATGTTTGACCGTAAATTCCAAATAAAATCCTCTGACATGATTTTAGTTTGGATCAAATCAATAGTTTTGTTAGTTGAGTTCAAATCAGTCTAAATGTATAAATACCAAGAGTTTGAAAGCTGCTGAGATCATTCAAACACTTTGATCCATTTTTTGGATGGTGTCGAAGGTCAGGGTGGAGCAGCCATCATTCTGAGGCTTTTATTGTGAAGTCTAACAGTAATGAGAGTGAAAATGATGTTTGCTGAGCCAGAGGAGCCCATGGGGTCTTTGTGGCTGGATGCAAAGGTTTGTAGGTCTCCTTCTAAAGAGAAGCAGCTTGAAGCTCCAGAGGAGCAGAAGAAGAAGCTGAGGCTGCTGGAGGACAGACAGGAAAAGGAAATGAGCTTTATTTGGTCATCACACTCAAATATTCCCACTTTAGACACAGGAAACAAACTCAGCTGTGGACTGATGTTTTTCTCTGGTTAAAATGGCTTTATTGTCATTATATATCATATATAATAAAATTACAGGTGCTTCTCCCATTGTGCAGCTATAAAAGTATAAAGGTATATATTAATAGAATAGAATAAGATAAATAAAACACTTAGTACTCAAATGTTTGTTGTATTTACACAGCTAAGGATGAATATCACAGTAAGTAAATACACTTAACAAGAATATGAGTGTGGATGTATATGTATGATTGGATAAAGATATGTGTTGGATATTAGCAACAGTAGCAGCAGTTGGATACAGTAGGTGCCAGTGATGGTATAGTTACCTTGAAAAAGATAATCTTATTACTCTTTTAAAAAGTAACTTAATTACTTTACTGATTACTTAAGTTTAGGATTAACTAAGTTAGATTACAAGTTACTTTATTTATTTATTTGTTCATCGGCGGCTGGTGTTGTGCCAGAATCACCTATAATCTGTGAAGCATATATCAAACATATCTCTCATGAATGATATCAGGTCATTTTGAGTGAGAAACAGCTTTTCTGTCACAAAGTAAAAGCTGCACTCAGTTTTTGGCAAAGTGACTTTTATATATTCATATTTTTTGACGGACGTGTGCGTAGATGGCTGGTCGACCAACCACTGGCTATGTGCTCCGGTCAGAGAACAGCTGCGACTTCAGGTGATATTGAGAGATTTTTTGACAGGCAAGCATCAAGTTGGATTCTTCATCGAACGGTTGCATACACATTCAATGTATGGTGAATAAGATCCAAAGTGTGGGTGCCAGAATACAGGTGTGTGTGTGTGTGTGTGGTCTCTGTGAAGTAAAAGTATACAGAAAGGTAATTTGAAACTATACAACCATGTTCTACATAATGCTAAATTATGCAGAATGTACACATTGAGTCACATTACATGGTATACATAATAATACAGTTGCACCTAGTAGCATTAATGTGACAGAGAAACTAAATTACTGCAAGTGGCAAGTAATGGCAGAACAATATAGGTGAACCCGTAGAGCAATTCAAGCACAATACACTTGGTGACCAAAAGTTGGCGCTTTGAAACCACATATAGCAAAGCAGTGTTGCCGTTGGAAAGCTTAGAAAGACGACTGTTCCCATGGCAACGCATCGAACCGTACTTACGGCCAATACAATATTCAGAAGCTAAATTACTGCTTCAAACACATACAGAACGGTGGAAATAACACCACAGGTCAGAAATACTAGTTAGGTACTCCCAAACCCGACTATTAATGCAGCTACAACTCAAGAAATAAGCATTTAGCGAGCCATTTAAGACTTAGGCATTTCCCCATTGAAGTGAACTAGAGCTCGCGGTAGACCAACGTTACACGGTTAACAGACTAAACAGCATGTAACAAACACCAGCGGATGGAATACAACATGAATACAGACAACACTGATGCACTTACATCGTCATCAACGCACACGTACACACAACGATACTGCCATTATGGCGAAATGCCGGAGCGGCACGGCAAGTGTCTGCTAGCCTAACAGTCATGCGAGCACACAAGTGCGTGGGTACTTCACCACTGACGTCTCTGGCGTTATAACGCTGCTCCAGCAGGGAGTTTTCCACAGCCGCCCCCGGATTCGTGGAGAGAATACGTAGAAAAGGAAAGTCTCTGCTGGATTATTGTGCACTGGGGTCTCCATCATCAGGCATTTCAGGAAGCTCGACCACCTTGGCTACAGGACGGGTGTAGAGGTTGCCCTTGATGTTCACCTCTGCAGTGCGTACCTTGCCGTCGTCACTGGGAATGATGCGGGTGATGCGCCCGACAGGCCACAGCGCTCGCGGGAGCTGCGGATCGAGCACCATGACGACAGTGCCCACCGCCAAGTCTGGTGTAGTAGTTCTCCACTTCTGACGGGGCTGTAGACCAGGTAGGTACCTGCGGGTGAAGTGACTCCAGAAGTGGTCGGCAAGCACCTGACTGTGTCTCCATCTGCGTCGTTTCAGGAGGTCACTGGAGCCGTAGACTGCCTGTGGTAGCGAAGCGTCTTGCCGCCCCATGAGGAGGAGATTCGGGCTAATCGGGTCAGGATCGGCCAAGTCAGAGGATGCGTAACCAAGGGGCTTAGAGTTGAGGATACCCTCAACTTCAGTGAGCACAGTCACTAGGACCTCCTCTGGGAGGACTTGGTCCTTCAGGATGGTCTGGAGGGATACCTTAACCGATTTTATTTCCCTCTCCCACGCTCCCCTGAAGTGTGGAGCGAGAGGGGGGTTGAATCTGAACAGGATGCACTGTTTGGCCAATTGTTCCTTGAGCAATGGCTCAAGAGCTTCGAAAGCTTGCTGGAGCTCCTTCTCGCCGCCACGAAAATTGGTGCCTCTGTCACAGAGTATCTCATAGGGCTTGCCCCGGCACGCTATGAAGCGACGGAGGGCGAGGAGAAAGGAATCTGTGTCCATACTCGGCATCAAGTCGAGATGGATGCAGTGGGACGTGAGGCATTTGAACACAATGCCCCAACGCTTCTCTTGCCGCCTTCCTATCTTGACCACATATGGGCCGAAGCAGTCCGCTCCGGTAGACCAGAAAGGGGGTTTTTTGAGTCGGAGGCACGCAGCAGGTAGGTCGGCCATCTTGGGGATCGTAGGCTTGCTTCGCCATCTGCAGCACTCGACACAGTGTCGCTGATGCTTCCTGATAGCTTGGCGGCCTCTAAGGATCCAGTAAGACCTCCTGATCTCCGCAAAGACTCTCTCGGGACCGGCGTGTCAGAGACGATTGTTGTAGTCCTTCACCAGAAGCTGTGTGATGGGATGATCTGGTGCAAGGACAACGGGATGTATCAAGTCTTCAGGTAGATCATCAGCTTTACGGAGGCGGCCTCCCACTCTGATGAGACCAAGAATGGGGTCGTACTCTGGTGAGAGTGATATGAGGCGACTACTAGGTCGGATACGGCGGTCGTGCTGTAGAGCACTGAGTTCTTCAGAGAAGCTGTCTGCTTGTGCTCGCTTCAGGAGAGCTACCTCTGTGTCTATGCGAGCAGAAGCAGACATGGGGGCCACTGCCGCACCGTGTTGAGACCGGTATGTAGCGTCTACCAGGTCAGACCAGGTGTCGTACTGCAGTGGATCGGGACAGGTATCAGAGACCGTAAGTTGGCCACAGAACGTGGACTTCCTGAGCTCTTCTGTATCTTCCACTCTCCCCACCAAATTATGTAGCCAATGGCTAGGGGAGTCGTACAAAAAGGCGGGCCCATCGTTCCAACAACTTGGAGAGCTGCTTCCGCGGTGCGACCCGGGATCGTGCCATGATGAATGACACATGTGGACGTCCTTCTGCGTCTTCCATACGAAGGTAGGCAACGGCTCCATACGCCTTCTCCGAGTCATCACAGAAGACATGTAGGTCGACGTTGGAAGGGTCAGCGCTCATGTTGACTGGCGTGTAGTGGCGGGGCATGCTGATGTGCTGAAGGTGGGGAAGTTCACTTTCCCAAGCCTGCCACACGGAGAGTAGTTCTCCGGTGATGGGCTCATCCCACTGTTGCTCGTGCCTCCAGAGGGCTTGGATCAGGACCTTAGCCCGAGTGGTATAGGGAATAACATACCCTAGTGGGTCGTACTGAGAAGCCAGAACTCTATACACATTTCTCAGTGTGGGCTCGGTGGCTACCGGTTGGCGGTGCTTGTAGCCAAGTGTGTCGGAGGAACAGTGCCACCGTAGACCTAGGGTGGATTCCTGCAGATCCACTCTCTCTGCCGTTAGCCACAGTTCGCAGCCTTCAGTCCTTGCCTCTGACGGGAGATGATCAATAACCTCTGGTCGGTTGCTTGCCCACTGCCTTATGTCGCATCCACCAGAAGCAAGCAGGACTCTCATCTTGTCAATCAGCTGTCTGGCCTGTGATGGAGTGTGGAGAGACTGAAGGCGGTTATCTACGTAGAAGGCATTGTTGACTGAATTCAGGACCTCTTCGTTACCAGTACAGTTGGTCTTGACGTGCCGTTGCAGTGCATATATGGCACAGCACGGACTGCAGGCTGTACCAAAGGGCAGAACACGCCATTCGTAGATGTCTGGGCTGCGCTCCTTCTCCATGTCACGCCACAGGAAGCGAAGGAGTGGTTGGTCTTCAGGGAGTAACCGGATTTGGTGGAACATCCCACGGATGTCTCCGCTGATGGCCACTGGATACTCCCTGAACCGGAGAAGCACACTGAGCAGCGGGGCTCCGAGGTTAGGTCCAGGAAGTAGGATGTCGTTGAGGGCGGTTTGCTGGTACCGGAAAGAACCGCTGAACACCACCCTGGCCTTCCCGTTGTGGTGAACAATGTGGTGCGGGATGTACCATGACTCCTCTGACTGGCTTGCTTCGTCACTGCTGATCTTGACAACATATCCAGCTCTCTCCAGCTTATGGATCTCCTCGTTGTAGACCTTAGCCAGATCTGGATTGCTGGTTAAGCGCCGCTCAGTGGCACGTAACAAAGGCATCACTGCCGATGGAGGTGCATGGAGTTTGGGAGCTGTTGGCCTGCGGAGTAGAGGTGTAGCATAGCGGACTATGCCATCTACGGTGACACAGACAGTTCGCTGGTCCAGTGTTTTGACAGCTAGCTGATCTTGCTTGGAGCGTGTTACCTCCTTCTCAGACCGGAACGGCTGGGTGTCAACTTGCCACAGCATCTCAACATACCGACGTAATTCGTGATTTGGAGACGAGCATGCTGCGTGGAGACATGACGTCGCAGTGGAAGGACTTTGTAAGAAGTTGGTCGGTCCCTGTATGGTCCAACCCAGTAGAGTACATACAGCGACAGGGCTTCCCTGGGGCCCTCGCAGTACTGGACGTACAGGAGTAATCAGGTGGGGGTGATCGGAGCCAATGAGGAGCAAAGACTGGACTCTGCTGAACCCTCGCACTGGCACCCCATGGAGATAGCCAAACCTCTTCTTGAGTATCTCTGCAGGGCAGGACTGCTCTGCTAGACTGAGCTCATCTGCCGTGAAAGCATGGCAGATGGCGTATTTCACCTGAGTGTCGGTGGGATTACACACCTCGAACGAAACGGATGCTCCATTAAGCTTCACCACATCTTGTCTGATAGTGCGGAGTGGCAGAACTTCATCCTCTCTCTGCAGACCAAGATACCTGGCGGCGGCAGGGAGGAGGATGGTTCTTTGAGAGCCGTCATCCAGTACGGCATGAGTGTCCAGCGTCTTGCCTCCGCTTTGTAGTTGAACGGGAACGACCTTCAGCATGATGCGACTGGAGTGACTGGACTGACCCACATAAACCAGACTGGAAGATGCAGGACCCTTGAAGAGGCTCGGACCGGCTTGGATGGCCACCTCATGCAGGACAAGAAGGTGTTGCTTGTTGCAGGTGGAGCAAGGCTTCTTCAAGGTGCAGCTCTCCGGCTTGTGACCACGCCCACATCGCCAGCATTTACTCTTCTCCTTAATCCATGCACCTTTCTCAGCTGTGCTGAGTTTAGCAAACTCTGCGCAAGCACTGAGGTAGTGTTCTTGGTTGGAGCAGAAGGGACAATAGGGCTTAAAACGCTCACGCTTCTTGGAGACCTTGCCGGGGTTTGAACTGGCTGGAGAGGTGGCAGAACCTTGTGGTGACTCGGAGCTCTCAGGCTGGTTAGTCACATAGATAGTGGCAGACTTAGACTGCTGGGGCTTGGCAGCCTTGTACTTGCACTCGAACTGAGTGACTTCCGGTTTGGAGGCCCCAGTAGCCGATCTAGCCACCTGTATGGCTTGCGCTTTGCGTTCCAGCCAATCAGCAAAGTCAGGGAGCGTGTATGTCCGATCACTGCCGCTGCGGATGATCCCTTTAGACAGGCAATGCTCAGTGAAGCGGTCTCGATAGGTGGCAGGCAGCTTGCTTAGCAGAGTGTCCACGTGTGAGCCACATCTCAGCTCGGCTCGAGAGGCACCATCGATAGTGCTTAGCAGGCCCACTAGTGTGCTGACAGCAGATGAGAAGTCCTCAAAGGCCTGTGCGTCGCCGGGCTTGATAGGGGGAGAATTCAGGATGGCCTTCAACTCTCCTTGGACAAGCTGGCGCGGCTGACCGTAGCGCTGTTCAAGGGCGTGCATGGCACTCGTATATGGTGTTGGGTCGTGGACATACCTCTTGGCCACTTGATAGGCGTTTGGTAGTTTAAGGAGGTCGAGAAGTACTTGGTACTTGTAGTCCTCAGTTAGGTGCTTGTGTGGACTTAACACACTGTCCAGTCCCTTCTTCGTCATGATAAAGTCACTCTCCTTTCCAGAGCTGAATGGGATAAGTTTAGGCTTGGGAATGCCGTAGGAAGAGCCAATGGCCATTTCTAGGATGCCGGGAGCTGGTAGCCCCGGTGGTGGCCCCGGTGGTGGAACGGGTTGTCCATAGGGTGTTAGCGATGGCATTGTGGGCATGTGGCGGGAGTGATGTATGATAGGGGTAGTACACTCCGGATGGGTAAAATGCAGGCGGATAGACAGGGTACTGAGGGTAGGATCGGTATTGTGTTGGAGGAGGTAGCGAATGCTGAACAGGTGGAGGAAAGGGATTACTCGGTGAGGCAGGGGGTGGATGGTTGACAGGCTGTACCGGCTGAGCCTGAGGTATAATAAGCTGTGACGCAGACCTTGGTAGATAGCCATCCTGCCTTTGAGGAGTATGGGGTGCAGAATTGGGATCGGATATCCATCCATCATCCATAGATGCTTGCGCCGGGGCCTGGAGGATTGGCGGGGTAAGCATGGCTTGGTCTTGTGCACGTGACTCTCCAGTCTGTTGCAGAAGGCTCGGCTGACGTGAAGGGGAGCTACTCGGTAACACTGGCTGCTGTGGGGGCTCTACGTCCGCTGCAGTAGTGTTGCGAGCGGGGCTGTGCAATGGTGTCGACCGATAGCTGCCGGCAGGGTTGTCAAGGGTTAGCCTTGGCAAGCTAGTGTGATGTGGAGGATAGTGATAGCAAGATGGAGGATAGGATGGCTGACCATCTGGCACACTGTGTGCGTAGGGCGGGCGTTTAGCACTGTCCATCACAAGCTGCAACTCCCGTAGCTGTGCGGTCAGGTCGTTGTAGCGGGCTTCATTGCTCCTCTTCCTCTGTCCTCTGCATGGTTGGCGTAGACGTGATAACGTCGGTAGGCACTTGCTGGCTAGCTGGTGGAGTCGCAGTAGCCTGCTGGAGGTGTCGCTCAAAGGGAGGCAGCTGTGTGGCGGGGAAACCGAGCTTGTAATCCCTAAGATGCCCTGGGAGCTGTCTCACTCTCTGGTGGCGGACTTGGTTGTAGTCTTCTCGGTCATCACCTTGAAGGGTCGCCATAGCACCGTGGGCGGTCATCCGGCTCGAAGGACCACTTGTGACGGACGTGTGCGTAGATGGCTGGTCGACCCACCACTGGCTATGTGCTCCGGTCAGAGAACAGCTGCGACTTCAGGTGATATTGAGAGATTTATTGACAGGCAAGCATCAAGTTGGATTCTTCATCGAACGGTTGCATACACATTCAATGTATGGTGAATAAAGATCCAAGTGTGGGTGCCAGAATACAGGTGTGTGTGTGTGTGTGTGGTCTCTGTGAAGTAAAAGTATACAGAAAGGTAATTTGAAACTATACAACCACGTTCTACATAATGCTAAATTATGCAGAATATACACATTGAGTCACATTACATGGTATACATAATAATACAGTTGCACCTAGTAGCATTAATGTGACAGAGAAACTAAATTACTGCAAGTGGCAAGTAATGGCAGAACAATATAGGTGAACCCGTAGAGCAATTCAAGCACAATACACTTGGTGACCAAAAGTTGGCGCTTTGAAACCACATATAGCAAAGCAGTGTTGCCGTTGGAAAGCTTAGAAAGACGACTGTTCCCATGGCAACGCATCGAACCGTACTTACGGCCAATACAATATTCAGAAGCTAAATTACTGCTTCAAACACATACAGAACGGTGGAAATAACACCACAGGTCAGAAATACTAGTTAGGTACTCCCAAACCCGACTATTAATGCAGCTACAACTCAAGAAATAAGCATTTAGCGAGCCATTTAAGACTTAGGCATTTCCCCATTGAAGTGAACTAGAGCTCGCAGTAGACCAACGTTACACGGTTAACAGACTAAACAGCATGTAACAAACACCAGCGGATGAAATACAACATGAATACAGACAAAACTGATGCACTTACATCGTCATCAACGCACACGTACACACAACGATACTGCCATTATGGCGAAATGGTCGCACTTTTCTTCTCTCCCCAGCCCTTCCTTTTTCCCCTGCTTTGCTGCTTTAGAGCGTCTCTTCACACAACTTCCGAACTGGAATTTATAATTATGGATCTGGTCAGCTGGTCTCTCAATGCCATTGTTTTTGATCAAATTTTCACCATGAGGAAATTGGGGGAAGGAGAACCCTATTCCCTCTTATCAATTGACATTCCAGCTGGCTACGTTATGGATTCCTGTGTGGTGTGGAAGATGACGTGCCTGGCCGTATTGTCAATGGAATACACACACATTTGGCTTATTGACACTGGGGTTTCTCCGAATTGGACCGGGAGATACCTGGTTTGTCGTTGCAATTCAGGAAGTCTAGGCAGCTGTCTGGCCTTGGTAAGGCTGCTTATGACGGGAACGTGGGAAGGGTACAGACTCAAACTCAGACTCTGTATATCTGGAGCTGATTCTGAGGGGTAAGATCTTGGAGATGTATGTATCTGTTTCTGCACGGCGAAGGAACGAACCAAGAAGATTCAGATGAATTGGATTTTTCGCCACAGAGAGGTGCCAGTAAGACTGAAGGCTGTCAACAATTTAATCAGTACAGTCTGTACCAAAACAAGTCATAGAATCAGGAATTTGGCTCCCTGGTGGCCTTGGACTGCCGCTTATCAAATTGTCTCCGGGATGTTTTGTAAACAGATGCTCTACGCCCCCGCCGTCCTGTCTTCTTCTGACCTGTGTTGGACTGATCTCCCTGACCTAGCTGCTGATGAACTCTACATCTTATCAGAACTGTTAGCTGAGGAGGGAGTTTGAGTCAGCCCCACAGTAGCCCGCCCCCCCCCCCCCACTCGCCTCCGCTGGCTCCCCTGTCCATCCCTCCCCACCCTAGTGCTCCCATGCTATATGTTTCTGCCCTGTCGCAGAGGTTTTTGTAACCTTATACTGTGTATGTGTGAATGTATACAAAGTATGAGATGATTTTTTCCTCACTCATCCCTATATGTTTTCACTATTGTTTCTGTCTTTTTAATGGCAGCGCCTCCAGAAGGGGGGCAGCATGGCCACAGTTCACCTATCTCCCCATGTTTGTTCTGTTTGTCTTCTTGGATGGGTGTTCTGTTAACTGTAATTTCCCCATTGTGGGATCAATAAAGTATCATCATCATCATCATCATCATCAAATGCCGGAGCGGCATGGCAAGTGTCTGCTAGCTAAGTAGCCTCACAGTCATGTGAGCACACAAGTGCGTGGGTACGTCACCACTGACGTCTCTGGCGTTATAACGCTGCTCCAGCAGGGAGTTTTCCACATATTTTATGAAGGTTAAAACTGTCTGACACTAAAAATGTCTTTTTAAACAGAAATCTGGCTCAGAAAGCTGCAGAAATCACAACAAATATAACATCACAGATCTATAAAGATATTTGAAGTGGCCAATAAGCTCTGGATTGATTATAATGTAGGTACAATAACACAGACTCCTAAATATTGTTGGAAAACAGGTTATTTCTGCATTTTATATATAAGCTCTTCATAAATCATGCTGACTGCACTCTGTTTACCAATATAAGCAAAGACATTACACATAAAAACACACCCATGCCACTGCCCCAACATAAAAATGACAACCATGAAATGAGGGCGAGTCAGCTGTGTTTAAGGGCAGCATTTCCTCTATTACACACTGTCCGACCGCACAGAGAGCACAGCTAACCTTGATATTGTCATCTTTAGCTGACACAAACTCACAATAGTGTCAGTATTTCAGCAGTATTTCCCTCTATTGTTTCTGTTTGTGTGTCTGTGTGCTGTTATTGTCCTCATGATGAAAATGGGACTGAATTGTCGTATCAGTGAGAGGTCACTCCCCGAGACGCAAGAAGAAAGCAAAAATAATCTTTGTACTGAGGAAAATGACAAAAATAGTAACACACAGTGACTTGGATAAGTTACTATAATCTGATTACTGGACTGCAAATAGTAACACATTAGATTACTTGTTAACAAAAAGATTAGAGTAATGTGTTACTGACACAATGTCTAAACAAAAGTATTGCACAGAGTTGTAATCATGGAGGTAATGCTGATCCACATGATGGAGACACTGACAGATTAAATGTCCAGATCAGAGGTTGTGTAATGTTTTCATGGCTCAAGGGTAGAGGCAGTTTCTTAGCCTGGCTCCATGGGCTTTTATTGACCAGAGGGCAACTGTTCAAACAGATGATGTGCTGGGTGGGAGGATCATTGAGATCATCGTTGTTTCTGCTGGAATCATTATTGATCTCCATGAGCTGTTTCTGCCTGTAGGAGGCGCCACTCCATCACTTCATTCTGTGCACAACAACAGTCACATGATGCTACTCTGTGAGCACCAATCACACTTTGTACAGCTCAAGTTGTGTTTGTTGTCTTCTCAGTCTGTCAGGTGGAGGTGGAGGAGGGGGCGGAGTCTGTCCAGCTGCCCTTCAAAACCACAGAAAACCTGCCTCAAGCTACTAAAGTGGTGTGCTGGCATAATTCATACAGGACAGTCTACATTTATCAGCATGGTGCTGACCAGCCTGATGAACAGGATCGGTTTTACAGAGACCGAACAAAGATGAATAAAGACAATAAAGACCTGCTGAAAACTGGAGACCTCAGTCTGACCCTGAAACAGCCCACAGAGAGAGACAGTGGAGAATACAGATGTGGAGTCTGGATTCATGGATACATCATCAGATATAAAACAGTGCTGCTCAAAGTCAAAGGTAGGTGTGTGTGTGTGTGTGTGTGTGTGTGTGTGTGTGTGTGTGTGTGTGTGTGTGTGTGTGCCTGACTGTATTGTGTCTCCTCTGCAGGGAGAGCTCAGGTCCAGGATCAAACAGGGATCATCAGGAACAGAAGCAGCTCCATTGATCCGACTCCTCTGATGGCTGATCAATCAGACCTGTGATCACTTTAACTCACTATGATGGATTGTTGCCATTTGTCTTTGTGTCTCTGCTGCTTTTCTTGTGTGTCTGTGTGTCTTTGGGATATTGGATAGAGTCATGTGACCTGCCCAGGGACTACAGATGGAAATGAGCAGTTTAGCTCCAATCTGGCAGCTTTCCATCTTCTATGTTTACATTGATGTCCATGAACATGCACTGTCCCTGTGATATTAATGCAGATAAAAACAGCTGCTGACCTTTAACCTGATCCAGTGTTGTTCTTCTTCTGTGGTGTTTGTGTTGGAGCAGCTGCTCCTGATGTGTTTGAGGATCAAAGCAGGGTTCCTGCAGCTTCAGCAAACTCACATTTAAGACCTTTGAAGACTTTTTAAGGTCACTCAGTGAAGTTTAGGAGCAGATTAACACCAACCACAAACACATCACTTCATTAGAGTTACACACGCAACATGAGGTGGAGGCTAACCTGATGAAATTTGTTGTAAAGTCAGCAGATTTGACTGCCTTGAAGTCTGAAGCAGTTTCTGCACAACAAACAAAGTCACACTCACTCACAGTAAATGCAGATGAATTTCAGCATCTCTGTCTCACTGCCAGCAGACAGTGACAAACTCAGAAATTCTTCTTGTCTTTGACTGTTTGACTCATTTTCAGACTTATTGTGGTCACGTTTAACACAGAGTCACATCGTCTCGATAACCCGAAGCCCTGAAGGCGTCACAGTGAACATTTTAACTTTTCTACATAAAAATGAAAGAAATAAACAAATGAGCAGCTTTAAATCAAAGATTCTGCTGCTTTATTTTGAAAAGGTGTCATTTCCTGTCTGCAGCCAGCAGCCAATAGGAACGCAGGTATTTCATCATGCTTTAATCACACTGTCTGTTTACAGTCTGATGGATGTGATCAACAAACAGTTTAATTCCTGCATCACAAAAGTGACATAACTTCCTCCAAGATATGTTTTGTGTTGGAGCAGAACTCACCTGAGACTCACCTGAGACTCACCTGTGTGGGCGCTGCTGGTTTCCTGTTTGGATTCTGTCACAGAGGAGAAACAGGAATCTGAGCGGTCTGTAGGTGGGATTCCCTCTGGATCCAAAGTGTGAAGGAAAAAGTGGAACTACAGAGAAGACTTTATGTTCTATGTGTGACGTGAAGAGTGAACTCAGGGAGCAGATTTCTGACTGACAGGTGAAGAAGAGCAGGTAAAGAAACCTGATCAGTAGAAATGTTTGTCTGATTTGTGTAGATCTGATCAGGGTTTGTGTTTGTTTGGGCAGAATAATCAGAAGTTTCCTGAATTTTAAATCAAGTTTCATGTTTAGAGTTCTGAAAAATAAAAGTGGAAATGTGACTAAAAATAAATGAAAATCTGATCTGAGGTCAGTCACAGAAAGCCAGAATAAAGGAGGAGTTCCTCTGGATCATCTCTGCAGCAGCAGGAGCAAATCTGAGAGCCCGATCTCTATGTGAGGAATATTTAATTTACCTTTACAGGTGAAGTGTTCATTTACTGCTGTTTTATTAATGTCAGCTGGTTCTAAATGCAGCAGCTCATGTTCTCAACAGAACCTCTCCTATAGAACATATGACTCCTGTCCTTCAGCTTCACTGCCTTCTGTAAAATATTCATTATTTTGAAGATTCTGCTTCTTACTTTCAAATCTCTCCATAATGATAATCAGTGATTATGGAGAGGAGCGTCCTCATAAACAGTGTTGGGGAGGTAATAAAGGGAGCTCTGAGGCTCCTTTCCTTCCTGTTAGAGGCTGCAGACACTTCAGGAAGTTCAGACATTACAGATCAGCTGTTGGACTGCTGTCTGTGACGTCACTCCACCGCCCTCTGCTGGACACAGATGACAACACAACCTGCACCAGCCCGTCACACAGTGAGAAATAATATTCAGATTAGTCTGAAGAAGCCACAACTTCCAGCATCTCATCCAGGATAAGCAGCACAGGAGAGAAGAAGAAGAACCACGAGACCAGCAAAGATAAATGATTGGAGAACTTCCTGTGGAACAACTGGAAGCCAGACTCAAGTAGGGGACGTGTGGGGGTGATTAAGATGGGAGGTGACAGGAGGAGCTGCCCAGTGCTCAGGGATGGGACAGAATCAGCCATGTCCAATAAAGAAGAGGAAGGAATGCTGGAATGTTCTTTAGTCAAAGAGGGAGAAGGACTGAGCACATCAGAGGAATTAGGGAAGAGGAAAAGTAGGGAACAGAAATTATGCTGTGATAGCTACAGGAAGCAAAATCAGGGAGAGCAGGTCGGAATTATATGGGAGTGAACTGGACAGGGTGGGAACAACACGCTAACATGCAGTGACTCAGTGTCAGCCCTTATCACTAATAAAACAGGGAATGTCATCAGGACCGGCTTCAGGGAATCTTGCAGGTATATGATCACCTGGCAGAACACGAGGAGGAAACGGTCCTTCTGTGGGTTCCAGCACAGGTAGGATTTCTGGGAAAGTGGACCGGTCAGTGTGATTAAATGACTGCAGCATCCTACAGGAGGCGGAAGAGCGCCACGCAGGTTACCGTCTGCCTTTACACACCAAAGAAGAAGAAGAAGCCTCACTCGGACACCTGTTGTGCTTCATGTCAGCAGCAGCTGCGCTCAGGTGTCCCTCCGTTCGGGTAGCAGAGGCTGTACCGGGACTTTGTACCGGGTTTAGGTCTTTAGAGGAGGATGAAGGTCCCGCTGCTGTTCCTGCTCCTCATCAACGGTAAGCAGCTCGCTCTGAACTGTGTGAACGGAGCAGCACCGCAGTGTGAGGAATATCACGCAGATAAACCCACGCAGAGTCGGAAAGCATGGATTGAATGATGAGTGGCTTCATTGATAAGAGCATGAGCGATGATCGGAGACGGCTGAGGACCCGGAGACCGCACAGACTGAGGCAGAGTGGCGGGAGAAGCAGCGCTAACAGCTGGGCTAAAGTAGAGGCTTCGCCTCCGGGGAGCGCCGGGCGAGACTGCGCTGAGGACGGACAGCATGCTAAAGACGTCACAGCCTCATTGTTAACTGCAGTTCCTCACACACACACACTCACACACACACACTCTAACAACACAGCATGAGCGTGTGTGCGCATCCATGCTTGTTTCTCTTTCAGGTGTGTTTAAGCAGTCGGTGACCAACTGCGGCTCCATCAGCTTCTGTGCTTTATTATTGTCCTCCATGTTTTTGGTCCAGTTTACATTAGTGTCATTGAGGAGTTAATTTCTGCCAAAAGGTTTCACACAAATAAAACCTGCTTTACAAACTGTCCTCGAGCACAAAATGATCTCTCCTCGAATACCAAACAGTTCCACCGTAAGTTTGTGCCAAAGTCACTTTTCCTCCTCGACAGCAGGGGGTGCTATCGAGACAACTGAAACGCGTCGAGAGCAGTATTAACTTTTTTCTACACAATATTAACTGTGTGGACCGGCAGCTGTTGCTGTATGCAGTTATATCTGATAATCGAGGTCAAAAATGCGGAATTGTACATTGTCAAGGCCATTTTAAAATGCTGAAGTTATGGAAACTGATTGTGTGACTTATTAAAACTGAGTAAGAATACAAACATCTTGAAACACTCCTTTATATTCCACTTAGCATAACATACCCTTTCAGTAAGTCTGTATTCCCTAAAGGACTTAAATTCTTGGTGACTAACTTTAGATAATCAAAATGAACACATTTCCAAAGGCTTGCCTTGATTGTTCATCCTTGAGATTAAACCAACAGTCCATGTATTTTGTTATAACTAGCTGAGGAAATGAATTCAGTAGCAGAACTATGAAAGAACAAGAAAAAAAAAAACCTTGACATAATGTACAATCCAGCCTTTTTGACCTCGATTATAACTGCATACAGCAACAGCTGCAGGTCCACACAGTTAATATTGTGAACAAAAGAAGTTAATACTGCTCTCGGCGTGTTTGTCGTCTCGATAGCACCCCCTGCTGTCGAGGAGGGAAAGTGACTTTTGGCACAAACTTACAGTGGAACTGTTTGGTATTTGAGGAGACATCATTTTGTGCTCGAGGACAGTTTGTAAAATATGTTCTGTGTGTGCAGCACGTGTTCTTTGTGTGCAACCTTTTGGCAGGAAATTAACTCCATATCATTCTGTCTGTAAACATGATGGCTCCAGATGTTCTGAATGAATGTTGATGAAACTTTGTAGGGGTGCAGAGGTCAGAGGTCATGTTAACAGTCCATTAAGATTTGACTTCCATCACCACCAATGCCTCTGAGGTCACCTTCATGGTTTATTGATCAATAAGCCTCCAAATATTTAAAATGTCACCTTTGACCTCTGACCTCACATCTACATTTCACAGCTGCCTTTCTTTCAAGTTGACCCCAAAATATTATTTATGAATAAAGTATTGTTTAGAGAGAGAATGAATGCACATAAATAAAATAATTAAACTCTAAATGTTGTCAAGTACATTAAAATGGGTTTCATCACAGCAAACAACAAAAGCTTTGTCTTCACTGCACTACACACTTCTTAAAGTGTGTTTACAAACAAACAAATCTCCAGAAATGACAACACAAGGAAACTCCGCCCAGAGACAGAGCGGCCGGGGTGGGGTTTGCAGCAGCTTGTTGGGTATAAAGAGCATCTTTGACAGGCAGAGTTTCACCAGTCTGTAAGAACTACACACACAAGCTGTGGAAGATTTTCAGAATAAAGTTCTTCAGTGTGAGATGGCAAAGATATTGAATCTGATCATCTCCAGTAACGAGATCAAAGATTCAGAGTCTGTGCAAGGACAAGACTGAAAGTCAGCTTTGATTCCTGTGAGGCAACAGTGCATCAGAAACAACCTGATCCTGTCTGAAGGAACTCCAGGAACACTTCCAGAAATCAGAGCCACATGTGGACTCCTCTGAGCCAGAGCTCATTTAAACTGAGGCAAAGTGGAAACTGTTCTGAGGTCAGACGAATCCAAGCATGAAATTCTTTATGAAAAACATGGACACCACATCCTCAGGAGTAAAGAGCAGAGGAACTGTCCGGCTTCCTCAGTTCAAAGCCTGCCTCTCTGATGGTTTGGGGGGTGCATCAGTGGAACTGGAGCTGGCACATCTGGAAAGGCTCCATCAGAGCTGGAAGGTAGATCCAGGTTTCAGAACAGCGTGTGCTCCATCCAGACGTTTTCTTCAGGAAGGTCTTCATGTTTCAGCAGGACGATGATAAACTGCATCTTTTCCGACAGCACGGCTTCATAGTGGAAGAGTCCGGCTGCTGGACTGCAGGTCAGTCCAGCAGCCGGACTCTTCCACCACAGTCCTGACCTTTGACCAGCTGAGAACATCTGGAGCATCAGGAAATCAAAAACAGGAGAAAGCAGCCCCAGGACTGCTGAGCAGCTGGAATCCTCTATCAGACAAGAACAGGACAACGTCCAGCAGCTGCTCTCCTCAGATCCAGATGTTTACGGTCTGTTAAAGCAGAGGGGATGCTGCACAGCTGGAACACAGACCTGTAACTGCTTTTAAAGATGCGTCGCCATCAAATTCAAAATGAGTTCATGTTTTTATTAAAATTGTACATTTCCTTATGTCTGTGTTCCACTGCTAATAAAATATGGGTTTATGAAATAAGCAGGTCATTCTGTTTTTATTTCCATTTCTGGCAGCAGCCCAGCTGTTCTGGACTCGGGGTTGGATTACAGCAGTAGCCTAAAATACAACGAGCCTTCCTGAAATCACTGAGATGATTAATCTGGGAAGTCTGTATGTTTCATAAATTTGTGTTCAGCTGATGTGAGTGCTTATAGGACACATGTTAATATGCAGTGGTAATATGGTTGTTGCCTTATTGTCCAGCAATAAAATGTTACACAACAGCTAACAGGTCAGCAGAGTGTAGAAGGAGATGATTGACAGGTGTAACACTGCAAGGATACAAAGGCTAATTTACAGCATGGAGCTCTAAAACTGTCAGAGTAGCTGAAGCTGGAAACCTTCGAGCATGCGCAGCGCCATCTGTGCCTGTACAGAACGTGATGTCACTGGGTTGCCTTACATTAACTTATGTTAGCTAACTGATGACCCAGCGGAAAACAAACTGCTGCCCCCTGTGTTTGATTTTTCCTCGTCAGGGGTGCAGACCGAGCGGTGCAATCAGCGGCTCTTCATGTCCTCATGTCAGTTATAAGCACATCGTCCCCACCACTCAGTGCCTTTCTGACCTCAGAGCAGCAGTCTCCATAAAGACCTGGGAGTTCCCCTCCAATAAAGATTTTCTACTTGGAATTTTGTACCGTGGCTCAAGTGTCCTCACAGAATTCCTGAAGCCGTCATCCTCCACCATGGAAAGAGGCTGCCGGTCGTTCCTGCCAGGCTCCTCCTAATCTCCACGGCTCTATGGGAATCGCCTAAGGGAAATAATAAAATAATTAAGGCTGTAGCACATCTACATGTAGATTAAATCATGCAGTATCCCTTCCAAAGTTAACACAAAAGGGTAATTATATTTAATCAAATCTGAGCCATATTATATTTAGTATATTTGTTTCAGTTCCAGTAAATGGATTCATTTAAATAACACGTTTCAATGGGATAAATGTATTATATCAGGGTCTTAGCATCATTTATACTTTTCGAGCTGGCTAAAGTAACAAATGACCAGCTGCACTCTGAAAATTAATATCAACTGATGCTGAAGATGACTAAAATATTACTTTCACCACTGCCTGGGTATCCTCTGCCCAACTGAAAGGCCTCTGCAGTGACCCCTGCCTCTGCAGTGACCCCTGCCTCTGTCAGTTACCTCTGCTTTGAGGGTTTGGGTCTGTCGGGGTCGGATGATTCAGTCAGGTCTGCTGGTCTCTGACCAGCTGTTCTGTGCTGCTTTCACTGTTGAAATAAAGTGTCTGTATCTGTGTTTATATGCACGTTGTCAGTAGATCAGCTACAGACCTTTTCCACTCATGTCTGCATATTTTGCAGCTGCAGCCTTATGCTGACGATGTTCATCCTTCTAGGAGATCTTAGAGAATTAATGCTGTTCTAGGTTCTCAGTGCTTTGGCTGGTCTGTGAGAGAGCGCTGCCTTTGCACACATTTTAAATCTGTACAGATTAAAAGCTTGTTTCACTGATTTGAGTGTCGCTGATTAAACTTATTTTGATTGTGTGGTTGTCAGACTGAAGATGATGCTACTTCTAGTTCATCATTTCAACACCGGATCAAACCCAAAACATCTGATTTGTGCTTCTGTTTGTGTGCCCTCACAGTTTCCCAGCATGCCCTGGCTGTGCTGGTGGAGGTGAATGAGGGGGAACGGTCTGTCCTGCTGCCCTGTCTGTACTCAGGTTTCATACCTGAGGATGACCCCACAATGATGTGGACTCGCAGTGATCTCGATCCCAAATCTGTGCACCTACGAGGAGAAGGAGGAGATGATCTGAGAGGACAAAATCAGGGTTACAGCAGGCGCACATCAGTGAGTCCTTACGCTCTGATCACCAAAGACTTCAGCCTCACTCTGAGGAAACCCACAGTGACCGACAGCGGCAGCTACACCTGCTCCATCAGTGCTGGAAGACAAGAACGGAGACTGAGAGACATCCAGCTGCAGGTCAAAGGTCAGCAACAAACCCCAACCCCTCCTGTGCTTACAGGTCATGAGTCAGTACTGTAGACAAAGGTCAGAGGGTAAACTGAGCCAATGTGTTTCTGAGCATCTTGATGAAACCAGCAGCAACATTTAACTTTAGAGATGTTCCCAACAACTAGTTTCTTACAAAACAAGGACACGCGTCTTCATTTTAAATTTAACATACATTTATTTACATTTTGTTGTCTGTTTGGAGCATAATGAGCAGTGTTCATAACGCATGATGCCTCACAGTTAAGAACGATGCTCGTTCTACATGATACGCATCTCAGTAAAAGTTCAAATCTAAAATGATAATAAAACGATCCAAACATCCACCCAGGCTGACAGAAACATTAAATTCTTGCACTTTTCCCCCTCTTGGGTCCTACTCTTTGCTGTGGTCAGTTTGTTTTTAAGGTGCAGACACATTTGTTCCTCTAGGTTTTTTTTTTGCTTCTTTGTACAAACTTGGGGGAGGAGCCAGAAATGCACGGGAGGAAATGAAAGTGTTTTTTCCTGGGAGGTTTGCTTCAGGTCACATTCAAAATCTTCAATAATGACTAACAGCAGTAGATCAAAAAAAAAATAATAGTCAGCCCAAGATTTTCTATAAAAATGTCAGGGCTGCAACGCCATCTGGTGGCAGAGGGCTGCATAACACTTAGAACATTTATGTTAACCGACTAAATAGCAAAGATTATTCGGCTAGTCACGCACATCCCTATTTACCACAGACCTGAGCTCACTGGAAACAGTAGAACAGAGCAGAAGAAAATAGCATCATCTGTAACTTCTGGGGTACAGTATGTGACATTCAGGCCTTTGAGCCTGTGAGCAGAGGTTTGTGTCCTCAGCTCAGAGAGATCCAGCATCCACACTTCTGTAAATATATTTACAACCACAAAAAGAAACATTCAGGATGAGTTTGTTTTGTAAAGATGTGTCAGAATCTGTGTTTTTATGCTATACAGAGGTTTTAATAGTTTGAGCTGAAAACAATTCATTATGATCGCTCAGTAGTTTGCAGCTATTGAAGCATTTCATGTATTCCAGTTTAGCTATAATAGATATAATCACTGGTTTCAGGGTCAGAGGTCAGGAGTGTAGATGCTCAGCTGGGCTCCAGTTCCCATCAGTGTGCCTGCTGCTGCTTCTACAGCTCATATTGTGGTTTATTGTCCTCTCAGACCAGCAGGTGGAGGTGAAGGTGGAGGAAGGCTCAGAGTCTGTCATCCTGCCCTGCAAAACAACACCTGACCTGCCCGAGGACACCAGGGTGGAGTGGACTCGCTCTGACCTGGGACTCTTGGTGGTCCACGAGTATTCAAGCAAAAGTGACCACCTTATGGCTCAGGATGACTATTACACAGACCGAACGAAGATGAATGAAGACCTGCTGAGAACTGGAGACCTCAGTCTGACCCTGAAACAGCCCACACAGAGAGACACAGGAGGATACATCTGCACCATCTACAGGGACAAAGACATCCTGAGACAGAAAGTAGTGCTGCAGGTCAAAGGTCAGTGCTGTAGATAAAGGTCAGAAGCACCAGTCAAAGGTTTGGACACACCTTCTCCTTCAATGTATTTATTTTTTTCTGCATTGTAGATTAACACTAAACTCATCCAAACTATGAAAAAAACAAATTTGGAATTATTTATTTTTTAAAAAAGTGTTAAACAAACCAAAATATGTTTATATTTTAGATTCTTCAAAGCAGGTACCTCCTGATATCAGCTTTGTGAGATAATCACCTGCACAGCTGTGCAGGTCAAGAGTTCATTTCTTGAATGTCTTGCCCTTTTAATGTGTTTGAGACCATCAGTAGTGTTGTGAGGAGGTAGAGTTGGTATCAGCAGGGTTATAATAGTTTTGGATTTTACATTATCGTTTAGTGAGGAGGTGGATAATGGATTTTACATTATCCACCTCCTCACTGCCCACCACCCTCGACCCACTACAGTTTGCATACCGGCCAGACAGATCCACAGATGACGCCATATCCTTCCTCCTCCACAAGACCCTTTCACACATAGACACTGGTAAGGGGAACTATGTGAGAGTGCTGTTTGTAGATTACAGCTCAGCATTCAACACCATAGTTCCCTCCAGGCTGGTCTCTAAGCTGCTGGACCTGGGCCTGGGCCCATCCCTGTGCAGGTGGGTTCACAGCTTCCTGACCAGCAGACCACAGGTGGTACGAGTGGGTCACCTCACCTCATCCTCCCTCACCCTCAACACTGGATCCCCCCAAGGCTGTGTGCTCAGCCCTCTGCTGTACTCACTGTACACCCATGACTGCGAGGCCACGTCAGAGTCCAACGTCATCATCAAGTTTGCTGACGACACTGCTGTTGTGGGACTAATCTCTCACAATGAGGAGACAGCCTACAGGAGAGAGGTCTCCCGCCTGGAGAACTGGTGCCAGGAGAACCACCTCCTGCTCAACGTCAGCAAAACAAAGGAACTGATCGTGGACTTCAGCAGGAAGCAGCAGAGGGACTACCATCCACTTGTCATCAGTGGTGCTGAGGTGGAAAGAGTGGACACCTTCAAATACCTGGGAGTGACCATCTCACAGGACCTGTCCTGGACTCATCACATAAACATCACTGTGAAGAAGGCCAGACAGCGTCTCTACCTCCTCAGGCGGCTGAGAGACTTCAAGCTCCCACTCAAGGTGCTCAGGAACTTTTACACCTGCACCATTGAGAGCATCATGCGTGGGAGCATCACCACCTGGATGGGAAACTGCACCAAGCAGGACTTCATGGCCCTAAAAAGGGTGGTTCGTTCAGCTGAACGGACCATCAGAACCACCCTCCCCAACCTGCAGGACATTTACACCAAGCAGTGCAGGCTGAGGGCCATGAAGATCCTAAAACAGCCCAGCCACCCCGGACACTCTCTCTTCTCCCTGCTCCCATCAGGCCGGCGTTACCGCTGCCTGAGGGCTAAGACTGAAAGGTTGAAGAAGAGTTTTTACCCACAAGCCATCCGTCTGCTCAACTCTGAGCCCTAACTGGACCATTATTGCACAGTGTAAATATCATAATTTAAAAAGTGTGTATAGTGTATAGTATATAGAGTATAGTGTATAGTGTGAATTACTTTTTTTTTTTTTTTTTTTTTTTTTTATTCTTCTTATTTATATGTGTGTGTATATAAGGTTGCAGGTACAAAATACATTTCACTGTGCATTGTACTGTGTATAACTGTGCATGTGACAAATAAACACTATCTTATCTTTTCTTATCTTATCTTAGTTTTAGTTAGTTTTTACTTTTTTTCTTTAATTCAGTTAGTTTTAATTAGTTTTCAGAGTGGTTTTGCTCGTTTTTATTCGTTTTTATTTTTGGTTTATTGCTTAGTTTTAATTTAGTTTCATTAGTTTCAGTATTAGTTTTAGTTTTTCATACTTTGTCAGGTGCAAGATTCAAGGTACAAGAGTGACTACTGTGTAATAAAAACTCAACCAAAGATAACGTTTAAAGAAATATATTCAACAACCAACTGTTCACAGACAGCAGCACTACATGTTAAATGTGTGTAATATTAAGGACACACATGAACATCAACAAGGAGAAACAAAGAAAAACATGAACTTCCAAACTCAATAAATTCTACAATAAACTCCCAATAAAGTTCAGCGTCAATGCAGCAGATTAACAACAGCTTCTGTTTCAGAGCTAGCTTGGTTAGATGCTCCATATGTGGCCGACCTCATGTCGCATTTCTGCTTGTGTAGCTGGATTGTGTGTGTTCATTACCTTACGGTCGTGTGCTGGTGTTTTATATGCGGTGCCGGCTGGGACTTCTTTTGGTCCTCGCTCTTTGTGCTCAGTTTTTTTTGGCTGCAAACATTTGTCCCTGTTTTTTCACTTTCTTCATTCTCTCGAGTCCTTACATTGATGGTTCCTGATTGTTATTCTCTCACTGATAAAGTGGCCGGAAAAGTACGGAAGAGGTTCATCACAACGTTGCGGCTGCGTGGCAGCGAGGAGTAGTCACATTTCTCTGGAGCTGAACGCCAGATCACGTTGGTTCAGAGCGGTTTCCTTGTGTGCGCTTCTCAGGTGGACTTTGACGTTGGTGTTTTTTCCTCACTGAGACGTGTTCCATACATTTTTCATCATTCACAACAAGACGCTCTTCTATCTGTATTATCGGACTCAAAGAAACTCCATATGGGACTCTGCTGCTTTCTCTGCAGACCGCTGCCATTACTTTGCAGACCAGTGCGGTGAGCACACGCACAGCTGCCCGACGGCGCTCCCAGCGTAAACTCGGAGAGCGGAAAAATGATCAATCCATAAGGCTTTTAAATAAAATGACAAACAAGGAAAGGAAGTCATTTTATCTATAATTTTAGTTTGTTTTAGTTAGTTTTTTAAACTCACAATACAGTTTTAGTTAGTTATCGTTTTTCCCTTTTAATTTTAGTTATTATTTATTTCAGTTAACGACAATGTTTTTTCAATTTCAGTTTTCGTTATTTCATTCGTTTTTATTAACTATAATAACCCTGATTGGTATACAGTGAATAGCCCTGTTTGAGTAATGTTCTAATCCATATTATGGCAAGAACAACTCAATCATCACTGTAGCCCCTTAACTGGCAAGGGCCCGGTGACGGGCCGTTTGTAGTCCCTTTTATATGGCAGGCTAGACCCTCCCATTTTTATTGACACGTCATTCGGCCAATCATGTAACTGGCTGCACCAAATCACCTGACAAAGCTACGTGACGCCCTCTGAGTATTATTGGCTCTGGGAAACCCATTTCTTAACATGATTGGCCGAATGAGGTGTCAGTCAAAATGGGCGGGTCTAGCCTGCCATATAAATGCACTTCATTCGGCCCGCGGACCAGACGCAGCCGATTAATAGGCTATGAAATGGGTTGTTCAGAGCCAATAATAACCAGAGGGTGTTATGTAGTTGTTTCAGGTGATTTTATTTGCTGCCAGTTAAGGGGTTAAGTTCAGTCAATCTGAAACACTTCAAGAACTTTGAAAGTGTCCTCAAGTGCAGTCACAAAGACTATCAAACATTATGATGAAACTGAGTCTCATCAGGACCGCCCCAGGAAAGAAAGACCAAGAGTTCCCTCTGATGACCAGGATCAGTTCATCAGAGTTACCAGCCTCAAGTTAACAGCACCCCATATAAGAGCCCACCTAACTGCTTCACGGAGTTCAGGCAGCACACACATCTCAACATCAACTGTTCAGAGAAGACTGCATGAACCTAGACTTTAAGGATGAATGGCTGCAAAGAAGCCACTTCTAATGAGGAACAACAAGAGGAAGAGACTGGCTTGGGCCAAGGAACACAAGGAATGGACATTAGACCAGTGGAAATCTGTACTATGGTCCGATGAATCCAAATTTGAGATATTTTATTCCAAATGCCAAAAAAAGGTGAGTGTATGGTTCCCATGAAATATGGAAGAGGAAGTGTGATGGTCTGGGGGTGCTTTGCTGGTGACACTGTTGCTGATGTATTCAAAATCCAAGGACCACTTAACCTGCATGGCTACCACAGCATTCTGCAGCGACATGCCATCCCATCTGGTTTGTGCTTAGTGGGACCATCATTTGTTTTTCAACAGGACCCCAAACCCACCTCCAGGCTATGTGTGGGCTATTTGACCAAAAAAGAGGGTAATGGAGGGTTGGATCCGATGACCTGGCCTCCACCATCACCTGATATAAACCCAAATGAGATGGTTTGGAGTAGGATCGCAGAGTTAAGCCAAAATAGCCAACAAGTGCTCAGCACCTCTGGGAACTCCTTCAAGACTGATGGAAAACTCTTTAAGGTGATGACCTCATGAAGCTGATTGAGAGAAATTAAGAGTGTGCAAAGCTGTAATCAAAGCAAAGGTGTCTAAAAATCAAAGACATATTTTGGTTTGTTTAAAACTTTGAATTTAATTCATGATTTCTTATGTGGTCCTTCATAGTCTGATGACTTCAGTATCAATTTACAATGCAGGGAAAAAAAAGAAAAACAACCAAAGACAAAATTAAAAGTTGTGTCCAAACATTTGATTTAAACTGTATGTTTTGTATATATATATATATATATATATTTTATGTTTCACCACAGAACCATTTCCATCCTGGGCCACAGTTCTCCTGGTTCTCCTGGTGCTCATTGTTGTTTCCGGAGGTCTTTTATTTCATTTCCGGTACTGTTTCGTGTCAGGTGAGCCTCTCTGACTACTCTACCCACAACATGACTTTACTAAACAGTGTGTGTGCTTCACTGCACTGATCTGACACACAGCTGTTCTTCTTCTGTGGTGGTAAACAGCAGGCTGCCATGGAAACATGTGCTGACAGGAAGTGTTGCAGCAGCTTCAGTAATGTTCCTCCTTGAGTTGTGCTCAGTCATGTGGTGGAGAGCTTCAGATGTTCAGAGCAGACACATGAGATCTTCATGGTTCCTGTGCTGATGTGTGTGAGACGTGGCCGACTGTGGAGGCTCAGTGTGTGTGTTCTTCTGCTCTTCATCCAACATGTCTGCAGCTCTTTACAGGACGCTGTGACTAGTTACCAAAGAACGAGTCAGGAACACATCAGGAACAAACTGACACACAATCTGAGACTAGGAGGAGGGCACAGGGAGGTCATGTGACCATCAGACCTGCTGCTTTTATTTCAAAAAACTCATGCTGTACTCTATTGTCCTGTCAGATTACCATGTAGTGGTAGATTCAGGGGTGGAGTCTGTCCAGCTGCCCTGCAAATCTGCAGTTTACCTGCCCAAAGATGCTAAAGTGGAGTGGAAGGACAGAGACAGGAGGAAGGTCCACGTGTACCAGAACGGCTCTGACCAGCTTGAAGAACAGGACCAGCTTTACAGAGACCAAACAAAGATGAAGAGAAACCTGCTGAAACCTGGACACCTCAGCCTGACCCTGAGATACCCCACAGACAGACACACAAATACCTACACCTGCACCATCAGCAGGGAACAAAACATCCTGATGAAGAAAGAAGCAGAGCTGAAAGTCAGAGGTCAGTGGTACAGATACAGATCAAAGGTCAGAGGTAAGAGTGTACTTAGTTTTCACTTGTATTTCATATGACCTTTTTAGTCCAATTTCTCTCCAAAATTTATCAGTATTAGGAGTCTCAATATTAGGAATAATAATCATAGCATCAATATAAAGATCCAGAAAGGCCACGACCTGATGGTGGATTCAAACCCTGAACATTCGTGCTGTGTGGCAGCAATGCCAACCTGACATGATGTCTGACTGGGATTTTAAGTTTTGTTGATCCAGCTAATTTCTCCGTGAATCGCCACCTTGTGTGATGGAGGGGTTTGTGTGTCCCAGTGATCCCAGGAGCTATGCTGTCTGGGGGCTTGTCCCCCTGGTAGGGTCTCCCCTGGCAAACTGGTCCTGGGTGAGGGGATAGACAAAGAGTGATTAGAAAAACTCCTATGGAAGTGTCATCAAGGGAACTCTTTACCCTGCCCAGGATGGGGTTCCCGGGGCCCCACCTTGGTGCCAGGTCTGCACCCACCCTTCTTGGAGTCACTGGGCGGGTGCTCCAGGGTGCCCCATCCAGTGACTCCATCGTCCTATTAGGAGACTTCAACACTCTTGTGGGCAATGACAGTGAGGCCTGGAGTGGCGTAATTGGGAGGAACGGCCTGCCTGATCTGAACCTGACTGGTGTTTGGTTGTTGGACTTCTGTGTAAACCACAGGTTGTCCATAACAAACACCATGTTCAAACATAAGGATGTCCCTAATTGCATGTGGCACCAGGACACCCCAGGTCACAGGTCAATGATCGATTTTGTTATTGTTTCATCAGATCTGCGGCCATATGTTCTGAGCATATGGCCACAAAATGCTGGACCAGCTCTTCATCCTCTTGAGACTGTTTGAGTGTGCGTGGGAGTTTACCCAATCAGTCTACATGTGTTGTGCGGACATGGAGAAGGCATTTGACTGCATCCCTTGGGGTATCCTACAGGGTGACGCTGTGGGAGTATGGGGTGTCTTGCCTGTTGTTGTGGGCCATTCAGTCTTTATACACCTGAGTGAGAGCTTGGTCTGTTTTGCCGGCAATAAGTTGGACTAGTTTCCTGTGGATGTTGGACTTCGCCAGGGCTGCTCTTTGTCACCGATTCTGTTCATAATTTTTAATGGACAGAATTTCTAGGTGTAGCCAGGTGGTGGAAAGCTTCCGCCTTGGTGGCCTCAGGATCTTGTCTCTGCTTTTTGCGGATGATGTGGTCCTGTTGGCTTCATCTCTTGGTGGCCTTCAGATCACAGTGGAATGGTTTGTGTGAAGCAGTTGGCATAAGAATTAGCACCTGTAAGTCTGAGCCATTGGCCCTCAGCCGGAAAAGGGTGGAGTGCCTGTTGTCTGGGACCTCCCTCTACCGTCTGCTGGGGTGGTCACGTGGTTGTCGTTGGAATGCGTGGCCATGGGACTTTAGTGCTTTAGATATTATATCTCTCAGCTGGCCTGAGAATGCCTCGGGGTCCCCCCAGATGAGCTGGTGGAGGGGCTGGGGAGAGGAAGATCTGGGCTTCTCTGCTTAGGCCATTGATTGGACAGACACCAAAGACATAACCATCTCTGTTCAGTGGAGCAATGGGACATATTTCAGTCAAACATGTTTTCTCTGCAAATATTTCACTTCATCCAGTCAAAGAAAATGTGCTCAGTGCTGCTGCTCTCTGTGAAGCTCATGTTGTGCTTTGTTGTCCTCTCAGTCCTCAAGGTGGAGGTGGATTCAGGGGTATTGTCTGTCCAGTTAACCTGCAAAACCACAGTTCACCTGCCCAAAGACACTAAAGTGGAGTGGAAGGACAGTTCAGACAGGAAGGTCCACGTGTTTCAGAATGGCTTTGATTGGTCTGAAGAACAGGACCAGGATTACAGAGACCGAACACAGATCAATGAAGACCTGCTGCCAACTGGAGACCTCAGTCTGACCCTGAAACACCCCACAGACAGCGATAGCTACACCTACACCTGCACCGCCTACAACCAGAATAAAATTATTGTGCTGATGAGACAAGTGGAGCTGAAAGTCAGAGGTCAGTGCAGTAGATTCAGGTCAGAGGTCAGAGCATGCATAGTTGTCACCTGTGGTTCATAAAATACCTAGTTGTGACCTTTTTCCACACATTCCTGTCCATACATCATCCTCTAAGCCAGTGGAGGTCCTCAGTGAGCTAGAAAAGGTAATTTTTTGAACAGGGGCCTATTCCAGGAAGCAGGTTCAACAAACTCTGAGTTTAAAAACAGACTCTGAGTTGATCAACTCTGAGTTTCCCGTTCCAGAACAGCTGATCAGAGTTAGTTCAATCAGCTCTGAGTATGATCACCCTGATTTAGCGCGTGCATAAGGAAAGAAAGCCATCATCAATGGAGCGCTGATACCAGGACTCACCATGGCAACGGGTAAATAAAGGGTGGAGCCTCCATTTTAATTTGATGATGGAGGATCACTCGTGTCAGTGTGGAGCATGACGAGTCACTTTAATCAGCCTGACCCACTCTGACATCATCATAGACAGAATAAAGTTTGTTATCAAATATATCATTTCTTTATGTCTGCTGTCATCATTTACACAACTTGAATCTCTGCTGAAGCTGAATCCTAATTTTACATTTGATTCATAAAATCTAATTATTCAGCCTGATGGACAAACTGCAGGAGACAGAAAGTGAAGATAAAACTGTAGAGAAACAGCTCAGACTGAGTTTACTGACCGACCTGTTAGAGACTGAGACAGCAGCAGACCCCGGAGCTGACCTCAGGTCAGTTTGTTACTGAATAAAAACTGTTTTTGCTGCAGTTTATGGCAGTTCAGTTCATGGCCATTCAATTTTTTCAATAATAACACAATAAAAATGGAGTATATTGATACAATAGAAACCTCACTTTGTCTTTTTAATGGAGAATTTCATTATTTCTGCCATTACTGAATAAAAATGAGATTTACAGAAAAACAGCTTTAATGTTTCCAGTTTGAGTGTTTCTAATCTGATCTAAGATCAGCTTCACTGATAAATGCCGGGTTTCTGACAGCAGAGATGTTTCTGTTAAAGGTCAGAGGTCAGTCATAGTTTCACATTTAGCTGGAAATATTCAGAGCAGTTTTCCAAGTCTGTAATGAATGTAAAGTTTTACCAGTAAAGGCAAACATGCTTTGATAAATGTCTCATCTTTATAGGTTTTAAATATTTAAGCACAGTTTGGGAGGATGAGGCATTTTAATTAAAGAATCCAGATTGTGTCGGGAAAATGAATCCATTATGAACAGATCCAGGCTGGATGAGCTGGGAAATAACTGGAGCCTTGCTGATCCGTTATAGAGCCGATAATCACTGATTTAGGTGATTTTCAGTGAAAATATTTGGAAATTCATACTCTCAATTTCAGAGAGCAGAACTTTCAAAATGACATCATTTAAATCCATTTAGTTCAGTTTGAAGTCTTCAAATCATTTCAGCCTCATCTTCACTCAAGCATTCACATCATCTCCAGGATCAGACATTTTTCCACCAGTGAGCTTTTCCAACACGACCAATGATCGATCATTGATCACTGATCAGTGTGTTCTGTGTCAGCAGCTTCATCCAGATCAGTGTGATGTAACAGTGATGCTACAGTAACTACAGTAAATGTTTCAGTGTGAGATATATCAGTCCTGCTCATGCTTTAAATTAGAAATGCAGCAATTAGTAATAAGTCACTGATGATACTAATAAATATCTGAAGTACTTCTATCAAAGTGCTTCTTTTTTGCTTTGTCTTTGTCCCCAATATGAATGAGTTCAACAACATGGCAGACGGTGTGAATTGTGGCAGGTCTGTTACTATGAATGAAATGACTGTGGCTGGAAAGCAGCTAAACATCAATGAATGCTTTTACTGCTGAATTTTAAGAATTGACAATTTTCTGTAATCTTTGTTTCTAAAAGATGAAGGCTCGCTCACCCCAACATTATGCCGGGGATTTAAAATCTCACTTCCTAAACCCAAATAGATCTCTCATATTGAATACCATTTTTGCATAACAATGATGTTTTTTATATTGGCTAATGGGCTCTAGTACAGCCTTCAGCCTGTCACTGATGAAAGTCAATCAGGAGATCACTGAACAAACTGTTACCAACAGTGATGGATGATCCTGACCACCCTCTGATCACTTCCTGGACAGGCAGCAGAAGACCGCCTCTAACAGACTGAGTCAAGGACAGATGAAGGAAATCTTTAGCCTCTTTTCCACTAGCACCTGCTTGACTCGGCTCTTCTTGGTTTTGGTCCTTTTGCATTGAGGTACAACCTCAATGTGAGTGGAGTTGTTATAATGAAACGGCTGTTTTACAACTACTCTGAAGAATCTTTGAGAGAAAAGGCCAATCTCCACTGGTTGGAGATTGGCCTATAATTAGCTAAGACAGCTGGGTCAGTGATGGCTTTTTAAGTAGTGGTTTAATTACTGCCACCTTGAAGGCCTGTGGTACATAGCCATCTAATAAAGATAATTAAGATTGAAGTATCAATTAATGGAAGGACTTCTTTGAGCAGTCTTGTCTGAATGAGATCTAATAAACATGCTGACAGTTTGGAGGAAGTAACTATTGAAGTTCAATCAGAAAGATCAATCAAAGAGAACGAGTCTAAACAAATATTCCATCTCTCTCCATTAAATTGAAACTACAATAAAATTAAAGACTTCATTTCTTTGTAAATATTTTCACTGCTCATTTCACTTCATCCAGTCAGACAGCAGCAGCTCAGTGTTGTTGCTGCTGTCTGTCCAGCTCACACTGTGCTTTGCTGTCCTCTCAGTCCCCATGGTGGAGGTGGATTCAGGGTTAGTGTCTGTCCAGCTGCCCTGCAAAACCACAGTTCACCTGCCCAAAGACGCTAAGGTGGAGTGGATAGACAGTTTACACAAGATGGTCCATGTGTACCAGAAGAGCCGCAACCATCCTGAAGAACAGGACCATCGTTACAGAGACCGAACAGAGATCAGTAAAGACCTGCTGAGAACTGGAGACCTCAGTCTGACCCTGAAATACCCCACAGACTGGGACAGAGGCCCCTACACCTGCACCGTCTACAGCAAAGAGGGAAACGTCCTGCAGAAGAAACAAGTGGATCTGAAAGTCAGAGGTCAGAGCTTCACATTAATGGATTACAGAGCAGTGGGGAATAAATTTACCTGCATTCAAAGTCTTTCTTAAAGCGCTCTTATTAAGTTTATGGATTTAGTACGGCTGAAACGATCATTTTGGTAGTCGGATAAACTGTTTATTTTTTTATCGATTAGTTGATTAGTCAACGATTATTTCAATCTTACCTCACCTGCTCGAGCCTGCCCACCTGTAAACATCACCTTGTTGTCTCTCACAATTAAAATATGACCCATAAAAATACGAGTTTAAAACTAGCAAAATATAATTTAACAATAATGTGAGGATCACAATAAATATCAAATAAACAATGCATATTGAAGTGAATGCAATTTTTATATTTAAATGAAAATATAATGTGCTAATGAATAAAAATGTCCTCTGTCCATAAGCGCAAATGAGGCTTCAAATTAAATCAAAAAGATTTTTCCATCCAAAACAGAGGTTTATTATTCAGGATGAACGCTGATATTAATGCAAGTACCAGTACCCAATACAGTACCCAATACAGTACCAAATACAGTACTCAATACAGTACCAAATACAGTACCAAATACAGGACCCTATACAGTACTAAATATAGTACCAAATAGAGTACCAGTCAAGTTCTGACACACTTACCCAAACCTTTGACTGGTACTGTATAGACTGCTGTCTTGCATTTTCACAGTGTCACTAAAATTAGAAACATCCTGTATCAGCGTGATGCTAAAAAGTTAATTTGCAAATTTATTATTTACTATTTATATTTGCAGAGGATAATGTGGAAAATCATTGTAATAATAATCATTTTTTACAGATTATACTGTTTTTTTAATGGTTGGAGGCTTTAATAGAATTCAAATTTGATTGAGCCTGGTTCTGCTGGAGGTTTCTTCCTGTTAAAAGGGAGTTTTTCCTTCCCACTGTCACCAAGTGCTGCTCATAGGGGGTCGTTTTGACTGTTGGGTTTTCTCTGTATTATTGGAGGGTCTTTAAAAAGCACATTGCAGTGACTGTTGTGATTTGGTGCTATATAAATAAAATTGAATTGAACAAAATGTCACTTCAGTGGGGTTTCATGGGCGCTTTCACTTGAAATGATCGACTTTATTGACCCAAAAGAGCAGCTGGGACAGAAATGTAGAGATGAGCTCATTGCATCCTGAGGATTTAGCAATACGGCTGCAGGGCGAACTAGAAGGACACTCAGCAGAGTGCATACCCACCCACCCCAAATGTCCTCTGTGCAGATACTCAGCTTCAGTACACACCACCCAGTGTTACCATGCCACCATCATAAATTACGAGATCAAAAATACTACAAATTGATTTTATTGGTTTTTAAAAACTGTAAAATATCATTTTAGATTTTTATTTAAAACTGAGATCCACATACACAGATAATGACTTCTATAGTCTGGATTTATTTTATTCAGTTTGTGTATCCTGATAGCATCCTCTAAAAAACTCAGTTGAAAAACAGAATACGAGTTGTGAGTATTTGAATTTAACATTAACAGTAACTGTTCATACCTGAATACCAGATTTCATCACGATAGAAGAAAAATTCACAGAATTTTTACATTTTTCTAATGATGAAATTGGAGTTTCATAAATTTTTGAAACATTTTTCTGATGTTGACCTTTGACCAGCTCACCACCAAAATCCAGACTCTGATCCTCCTGAAACGCTGCTTTGACTTTGAGCTCTGTCCCTGTTTCCTTCTGCTCTGATCTGCTTCTGTCCTTCAACTTTTTCTACAACTGAAAACCTGCTGCTGTCTCTACAGCTCATGTTGTTTGTGTCCTCTCAGTCTGTCAGGTGGAGGTGGAGGATGGGGCGGAGTCTGTCCTGCTGCCCTTCAAAACCACAGAAAACCTGCCTACAAATGCCAGAGTGAAGTGGAGGGACAGATACAACAGGAGGGTCCACGTGTATAAGAACCCCTTGGATCAGCCTGAAGAACAGCACCAGGATTACAGAGACCGGACGAAGATGAATGAAGACCCGCTGAAAACTGGAGTCCTCAGTCTGACCCTGGATCAGCCCACAGAGAGAGACAGCGGCAGATACAACTGTGTAGCTGAAAACACGAGCATCTTCAGATACAAAACAGTGGTGCTCAAAGTCAAAGGTAGGTGTGTGTGTGTGTGTGTGTGTGTGTGTGTGTGTGTGTGTGTGTGTGTGTGTGTGTGTGTGTGTGTGTGTGTGTGTGTGTGTGTGTGTGTGTGTGTCTCAAACAGGGAGCATGAGGAACAGAAACAGCTCAAAGGACCTGAGTTCTCCCTGTTGGAATGATCTGAGCAGCATGTTTAGTTTGGGGTGGTGCTGTCCTCCACTGTGACGCTGTGTTCATGAAAACTCTGACAGCACAGCCGCTCTTGTTCATTTATTAATTAAATTAACAATTAAATTGATTATTGTGAGAGCATCCAGTTCCCATCATGAGAAACTGGAGGCTTCAAAAGCAAAAACAAGCAAAGAAAAATCTGATTTCATCCACTCGGTGCAACAAAACCTTTGGTTTATGAAACTGACATAGCAGCCTCAACACCATTTTATTGGTGACTCTAATGTCCTGTTTCCATGAAGGCAGCATGTGTTACACATTTCCAAACTCATCATTCCTGCTTCAACAGCTGATCTGAGAATCTCTCACATATACATACACACATACACACACACACACACACGCACACACACACACACTATTGACTGAAGCTCCAGTACCATGATTTGCCTTATTAACAGGTAAATGCAGAGCTTGAATCCACTGGAGTTGAAAGGGTTGTATTGGTCCTAAACAACATTCATTAACTGATCTAACACATTTTAATTAGCAAAGTTCACTAATTATAGTTTAAAGTAATTTAGAGGATAAATAAGGATATTAAGCTGTAACCTGACACAACAAATCCATGAAACATTAAAGCTGTACCAGGATCAGACACAACCTCCACATCTGCTCTCAGACCTGCAGTATGAGCAGTTTTTTCTCTATTATTATTTATAAACCATACAGATCAAAGTGTTTGTGAGGAAAGTGTGACTTCTTGGTGACACTCATCAGTTAAAGGTGGGAAGTGGATCAGGAGAAGGAGGGGCTCCCCCACAGCTGGGAACTGGCTGTCAGTCAGCTGGGATGGCGACTGTGGCTCCGTCTGTATCCAGACATCTGCATCCACAGCTGCTGATCTGAGTCCAGGATGAGCTGCTGATGGAGACAGAGAGTCAGTGTGTTTGTGTTTGGTCCTGATCTGCTGCCAGGTCTGTTTGACGCTGCTGGATTTACAGCTGACAGATCCCAGATTAGAAATATTCAATCAATAGAATCCACTCAGTGATGCAGTTTGTTTGGAGGAAGCAGCCCTTCAGATGTCATGTGATCAGAAGCAGTTGGATTGATTTGGATTCATTAAAGATCATTTTCACAGTGAACTGATCAGTGATTGATTCCAGTGAAAATCAGTGATGCTGTTTGATCCTGAATCTTTCTCTCTGTTTGGTGTGTGTGTGTTCTGCAGGGAGAGGTCAACTCCACGATCCAACCATCACAATCAAAGGCAGCTCCATTGATCCGACTCCTCCGATGGCCGATCAGTCAGTTTGATCTGTTCTTTGATTACTGATGATTATTGTTAATCCATCATGGAGGACGTTCCCTTGCTGGAACAGGTGGAGGAGAGAGGAGAGGAAGCACAGGTGGATACTGTTCCTACAAACATGATCACATGACCTGAGGGCTGTATGGTGACGTCACATTAATGAGTTCTCAGGAAGCTGTCTTTTTTTTTACCTGTTACATCACCATGGTAATTGAAACTGTAGCTTATTAATATTGTAGTTTTATTTATTTTTTGTTTTATTTATAAAGGAGCACTGCATGTGTTCCACTTGTGTTTGTGTAGCGCCATCTTGTGCCAGTACAGAATGTGACATCACTGGGTGATGTGGGTTATCAGACTGAGATTAGCTTATGTCAAGAATCAAGAATGCCTTTATTAGTCCCACAAATGGGGAAATTGCAGTTAACAGAACATCCATCCAAAACAAGCATAAACATAACACAGACAGGGGGAACAGATGTCTGAGGTCATGCAACCGTTTCTCAACGGCGCTACCTTTAGCAGAGAGACAGAAAGAGATACATTGGGATAGTTAGGTTCAAAAAAATCATCTCATACTGTGTTCATAAAGAACACCTTACGAGGTTCCAAAAAACACCTCAGCAAAAGCATATTGCACATATAAAGCCGGGATAGCAGTATGGTGGGTAGGGTCAGGGTCAGGAGGGGATGCAGACGGAGACGAGAGGGTGGGGGGCATTGTGGAGCCCAGATGCCAGCTCCTAGCCAAACAGTTCGCTGATAGTGATGGAAGTTCATCAGCGGCCTTGGTACACCAGATCCAGCTTCACAAATCACAGAGAGGGCTGAGGGGGAGGGCGGCCATCACGCATAGTTCTGGAGAGATATGATTGCCAGCCAAGGCCGGCTAGGGAGCCGAATTCTGATAATGCAGATGTTGTTTTGGAACAGGCTGCTTGTTTTTTCAACAGCCTTCAGTCTCACTGGGAAACCATTCAATAAATCCAATAATCCAAATTCGTTAGTTACCGTCCTCACTGTGCAGAACCGTACCTTATCTCCAGATCGAACCCCTCTCACCTGCTACTCCCCAAGTCTACGGCTCAGGTTCATCAGGCTTTGAGTCTGAGTCTGTACCATTCTGGTCAGCCCATCCACCTGGGTCGGCAGCCTCTGCAGATGTCGAACTGCCGTCCAGGTTTTCTTGATTTCTCGGTAAATCAGGTATCCTCCGAGCCCAAACAGAAAAGATACCGCTACCAGATAGCCAAATATGTAAGCGTCTTCCACCTCGAGGGCCGAGAAGCACACAGGTCTCCACGAGCTCCAAGAATCGATGATGTATCCAACCGGGTCTGTTCCACTCGGACACGCAGGCTCCCCTTTCCCAGATCTCATAGTGGAAAAAATTCGATCAATGGTCGTGAAGGCCCAGTTTGCCAAATCCATATTGCTCTCAATCTTATTCTTATTCGAACAGTGTGCAAGAGACGCTCTCACAGCAAGCAGGAAAGATAGGGAGGGCAGGGAGAGAGATAGAATGCGACCGTCCCCGTCAGAGGCTGGAGCAGAAGTTAGCTAAGTAGTGAAGAACCAATAACCTGCAGGCGTGAAGGTGAACGAGCATTTGACATATCTGACATATTTTTGCGGGGATGTTTATAAACTGTGCCTTTGTAATGAATCCAAATAAAAACCTTTACTCTGACTAGTGTTCTTCTTTGACATTTTTTCCCACAGCAGCTTTGTTGACAGTATATGACAGGAAAGCAGGAGAGGAGCTGCAGAAAAGAGCACAGGCCGGGACTCAAACCTGCGCTGCAAGCTTTGTTTGTCCGCTCTACCACGGAGCCAGCCTGGTGCCCGCGGGTCTTCTTCTTCTGTGGTGTTTCTGATGTGTTTGTGGATGAAAACAGGGTTCCTACAGCTTCAGCAAACTTACCCCCACCCCATTAAAATAAGTAACAGTTGTTTTGTTTTTATTTGCACTTCATTGGTGTTCTATTTCTTCATTAACATCTATGTCCTTGTTAGCGACAAGCTAATATGTGCTAATGCAGCACGAGTCAAAAGTTTGGAGCCATTCATACAAATATGAACCAACTTTTTCAGATTCAAACCTCGTCCCTGGCAGGATTATTTCTGCTGTTTAAAGAGAACTTCTTACAATAATTATTTTCTCTGATGAATGGATGATGATGATGATGATGATGATGATGATGATGATGGTATGAACTTTGAATGTGTTCTAAAATAGTTTGTTACTGCTCGCAGTGATAAAGTGTAAAACATGATATTAATGCTTTTACATGCTGGTTCAGGGTATCTGCAGCATAACACCTGAACTTCAGTCTTATTAGTGACCATCATTAGTGACCTTCTAACATCCAGACATGTCACACACTGCAGGATGAAGCACAAACTTCATCTTTGTAATAAAAATACTATCTGTGCATTCACAGCTCCCATCGATCACTGAGGTCAGAGGTGACAATGAGTTCAGATCTATTGTCGCAGACTCCCAACACTTACACACAGCTGCTGTTCAGAATAGAGTTCAATAAATCTGGTGTATTTCAGCAGTTGATATTGTAACTGATATCTGTGGATTTTAACGTGTAATTTTAACATATCAGCAGTAATAGTAATAGTGCTGCTGCTGTAACAGGTGAATTTTCCACTGTGGGTTGAATACAGTGTGACCTCATCAGTGAAACACACTCTAGAAGCTGAAGGTCTTCTTGTTGTAATCTGTGATGTTGTTAATGTCACAGTCTGCAGGCTCTGCAGTCGTACACAAATGATGGAAGTGTGTGCTTGTTATTCTGCCTTCTGTGTGTGTGTGTGTTGTGTGTGTGTGTGTGTGTGTGTGTGTGTGTGTGTGTGTGTGTGTGTGTGTGTGTGTGTGTGTGTGTGTGTGTGTGTGTGTGTGTGTGTGTGTGTAATTACAGGCTCGCACTGCAGAGGTCGCTATTTTACCTCTATTTTAGAAACATTTGGCTCAAAGTGCTTCACAAAGATGCAGCCGGCTGAGACACTCAGAAAGTTCACAGCTTTAACTAATGATGCAACCATTTAGGCTCCGCCCATCGGGGGGGGGGGGGGGTCATCAGTGTTTACAAACATTATTGGAGCAGTGCTTAGACTGAGACCGGTGAGAAGTCCACAAGTCCACGCAGTGACAAACAGCTCCTGTGTGTCCCAGAGGAAACTGCAGGATCGGCTTTAACGGGACTTTGTGCCGTTTTTAAAGCAGCATGAAGATGATGATGATGATGATGATGATGATGATGATGATGATGATGCTCGTGACCAGTAAGAAACTCGCTCTGAAAGGTTTGCAGTTTCAGAATCAGAATCAGAATCAGAATCTTTATTGTCATTGTACACAGAAGTTGCACAACGAAATTTAAAATGCATTCCTTTCTAGGTGCCTCAGACAATAAATAATAAAATAATAAAAATATGAGTGATAAAAATGATTACTAAAATACAGTGCACAATAGTAAATTAAGACGAATCTAGCCCCAATACACACCAACGCACGCACACAGTCAGCACTACCACCCCACATCACTGTCCAAACCACACAGAGTTCAGTTCAATGATAGCCCTGGCATAAAAGCTGTTCCTCAGTCTGTTTGTTCTGGCCTTCATTGTCCTGAAACGTCTGCCTGATGGCAGTAGCTGAAACAAGGAGTGTCCAGGGTGTGAGGGGTCCTGGAGGATGTTCTGTGCCCTCCTCTGGCAGCGGGCATTGAACAGTTCCTGGAGGGAGGGCAGGGGACAGCCTATGATCTTTTGAGCCGTGTTGATGATTCGCTGGAGTGTTTTCCTGTCTGCTGCTGTGCAGCTGTTGAACCACACGCACAGACAGTAGGTCAGGATGCTCTCTACACAGCAACGGTAGAAGGACACCAGCAGATTCTGGGTCAGATAGTTGCTCCTAAGAACCCTCAGGAAATGCAGTCTCTGTTGGGCCTTCCTGTAAATGCTGGTCGTATTGATACTCCAGGTCAAATCATCCTGCAGATGTACTCCCAGGAACCTAAAATCTGAAACCAGCTCCACTTCATCCCCCTCGATGAACAGAGGTTGAATGACATGTGTTGTCCTCCTAAAGTCTACTACCATCTCCTTTGTCTTAGTGGTGTTCAGGATCAAGTTATTCTCACTGCACCACCTTGACAGCCGCTGCACCTCGTCCCGGTATGCTGACTCATCCCCGCCTGATATGAGCCCCACCACAGTGGTGTCATCCGCAAACTTAATGATGCAGTTACTGGCATGTATGGAGGTGCAGTCATGTGTGTAGAGGGTGAAGAGTAGGGGACTCAGCACACAGCCCTGTGGAGAGCCGGTGCTGAGGCTGATGGCTGAAGAGAGGTGGGGACCTACTCTTACCCTCTGGGAACGGTCTGTCAGGAAGTCCTTGATCCAAAGACAGGTGGAGCGTGGTATCCCCAGATCTGACAGTTTAGTCACCAGTCTGCCAGGAAGGATGGTGTTAAACGCCGAGCTGAAGTCCACAAAGAGCAGCCGAGCGTAGTTCCCCCCCTGCTCCAGGTGAGAGAAGGCAGAGTGGAGGGCCGTGGCAATGGCGTCCTCTGTGGACCGGTTGGCTCTGTAGGCAAACTGGTGGGGGTCTAGTCAGCTCTGCAGCTCTGCTGCAGTTACATTTTCTTTGCTGACTGTGTTCAACGACCAACAAACAACCTGTAATCATTTTATTTATATGTATGTCATAGTTACATGAAGCCCATCACAATTAGATTTATTACATTATTACATTTAAGACAAGTGTGTGTGTGTGTGTGTGTGTGTTTGTGTGTGTGTGTGTGTGTGTGTGTGTGTGTGTGTGTGTGTGTGTGTGTGTGTGTGTGTGTGTGTGTGTGTGTGTGTGTGTGTGTGTGTTTGAACAAGAGAGATAGGGGAAAGTGTATTTGTGTGTGTGTGATAACCTAAATAAATACAGCCTTCAGTTTTGTATTTGTCTGTGTGTCTCTGTTAAACCGCTGTGAGAGAGGAGAAAACAGAGAAAACAGAGAAAATGGAGAAAACTGGGAACACTGGTGGACCTTCCTGCTCAGGCTGCCAAAGTTACTCCAGGAGAGCTTCAGCGACTCATCCAGGAGGTCACAGAAGAACCCAGAACAACATCTAAAGCTCTGCAGGCTTCACTTGCCTCAGCTAAGGTCAGAGTTCATGACTGAGCAATAAAAAAGAGGCTGCTGTAAACGGATCTATGGGAGAGCTTTCCACATTACTGCTCTCCTTCAGAGGAGTTTCACACAATGATGTGTTAGAAACAGAAACAAAGAACATGTTTGTTTATCTCTGGAGAGCAGCTGTATTCTGAGCCAACTGATCAAATAAATTGATCTTCAAGAAAAGGAGTATTTGAATGGATTTTTGAGCACACGCCCCCGCAGTTAACTGGCAGGTGTGCCTCCCTCAGCACAGTAAGACTACAGAGGGAGAGTAAAGGGAGAAACCTGCCCGGCTACAGCAGGTAGACTGAACCTGTGTGTGAATTCAGCTTTTATATTTCATGTTTACTCTCAAACAGCAGCAAGTCTGCAGCTCAAATAAAAACTGTGATGTTTCAGCTGAAAATCAGCTGGAAGCTCCACATTTCAGTCACAGCAGGTTTCCAGTGTGATCTGATCCTCTGCTGGGAGGATATGTTCATTATGTGCAGCTTATTTTCCCACTGAAACCACTGACTGAGGCTCCACTGTGTGTCATCACGGGAGTGTGTGTGTGTGTGTGTGTGTCAGTTTGGTGATTCAGATTCAATGTTGTCATAATTTGGATGCAGGGACAATCTTGTTGTTCATCCGTCCTTTGACAGCTGGTGTTTTTGTCCTGCTGGATGGTGTGCCACCCTCCTCATCATCAAAGAAGGCTGGTGGGCGAGACGACTCTTCCATGTGGCACATTGTAGTGTGTTACACTGTTACTAGTATCAGATACATAGGACCACTGAACACTGACCTGACATCGAGCATTCCTGGATAGAAAAACACACATTGGAACACCATCAGTCATGGATCAGCCTCCGCAGACCTCAGCATTACTGAAGCAGTGTGGGAGCATCCTGACAGAGAAACATCCAAAGAAGAACTCTGGATGACCTTTAAGAAGTCTGAAGAACTGTTCCTGAAGGCTGCCTCAGAGGGTTCAGACTGTGCTGAAGAATAAAGGCGGTCACATCAAACACTGATCTAAGATCCTCAGACCCGTCCAAACTCTGGCTCTGCAGCACTGCAGACATTTACACATGTCTGGGACCAGAGTTTGAATTTCCATCTTGTTTGTGAGAAATAGAGGACAGAAATATACACACAATTTCCAAAGCACATTAATTTATGCATCCAAATCCCAGAATAAAATAAATGAAATAAGTGAAACAATAAATAAATGATCTCCTTGTTAGGTCAGGTTTGGTTTTTATCCTGATCTGCGTTAACATCAAGTTAACCTGAATCAGTTCCTTGATGGTTTCTTGCTGTTCTGACTCTCTGATCAGGATGAGGTCACTCAGCTCTAATACCTCAGTTTGATTGGTCCTGATTCAAATTCAGCTGATCATTTACTCACGAGACCTGCAGAGTCAATGATTAGGAGCATCCAGGAACACCAACATGGAATAAAATCCCAATATTGAAACACGAACTCACAGATTTACAGTGAAATCCATCTAAGTTCATATTCCAGTGTTCATCAGTCCTGGCCCCGGCCAAAGAAGAGGAAGATGATAAGATGAAGGCCCTGCCTGGACAGCCTGGAAATGATTGATGAGACGCTGAAGGTTAATCAATATCTGCACACTGCTAAAAACCAGCAGTCATAAAATGCGATGTTTTCATGTGTGTCAGCCTCTGTGCTGTGCTTTAGTTCTTAAAATTGCTCTAGAAATGTTAAGTTGATAACCAGCATTAGGCTGTGGGTTTTCCTTTTGTTCTCCTTAATTGTGGAGTCACCAGCTGACACTAATATGCAGATGTTTGGTCTAAAAACACAACTGTACATTTGTCCAGTCTGTCTGAACTCCTTCAGAAGGTGGACTTACTTTGTTCGAGGCCTTTGTCCTTGTCTCAGGCTGCAGTGATGCTCTTTGGATGGATTTTATTTATGATTAAGAAGTAGTGAGAACTTTATCTGTGAGAAACAACAAATGCATTTATGGAATAAAACGTGATTGTGAAGGTTTTTAGGTCTAAAAACATTTAAGAACAGAGGAGCTCATTTTGAGTGAGGACAGCATGTAGCTGAGGGTTCACAGCTTCACTCTGAACTCTGAAAGGTCTCTGAGAGAACTGCTGCAGAGTTCAGGTTCAGGCTTTTCAGCTGACTCATGTTTCTGTCTCTGTGTCCTCACAGTCTCCCAGCATGCATCAGCTCTGGAGCTGTATGAGGGGGTGGAGTCGGTCCTGTTGCCCTGTGAGATCCCGTTTGTATCTGGACCCACCACAGTGGTGTGGAGCCGCTACGACCTCAATCCTCCAACCGTCCACCAGCAGGAAGAGGAACAAGCGGAGGATCAAAACCAGAGTTACAGAAACCGAACGTCCATGAACGCTGATGCTCTGCAGACTGGAAACTTCAGCCTCACTCTGAGGAAACCCGACATTTTTGACAGCAGCAACTACACCTGCACCATCAGCGTGATGGGAGAAGAACCGAGAATGACAGATGTTCAGCTGCAGGTCAAAGGTCAATAACACACCCCAAACCTTAGTAATGTTAGTTTTTACTACATTAGTTTGTCTGAGGGGACCTGACAGATCATGTTTTTCACCATGACAGGTAACTCTGTGAAATGGTTTCACACCAGCAGCTTTTTCATTGGACTCTAAGGCCCCGTTTACACAACACCGTTTCATAATGGAAACGACATCGTTTTGATGAGTTTCGGCATCCCATTTACATGAGAACGGAGTGAAAAGGTTGTGTTTCAGAAACGGGGTCCAGAGTGGACGGTTTCAGAAACACACCAACCTGGGTTTCCGCATAAACAGGTGAACACGGCGTGATTTGGAAACGGGTGACTCGCACATGCGCACTATGGTTGCAACCACTACAGTTTTCCGCGCATGTGCAAATTGATAAACAGTACTCGGGGATTCACGAGTTCTTCTTATGCTTTTCTTGTGTTTTTGCCATTTTGTAATTCAGCGTTGTATGCAGCAGCGATCCAACCTCATCGTCAGTCCACACAAAACCTCTCACATTGGTCATTTTGTAAATAATGAACAATTTGCCGCACTTCCTACTGTGTCCCTTTAAAAGCTGGTTCATTTGTGCTGCCAGACATTGATGGAGTGCAGTTAGATAAGATATCTTTATTGTCATTGCTCAAACAATGACATTTTGTAAGTTAGCTTGTTTAACTAGTTGGTGTGCTTGGTTGTCCTCTCAGTTCCCAGGTGGAGGTGGATTCAGGGGTGGAGTCTGTCCTGCTGCCCTTAAAAACCACAGTTCACCTGCCTGAAGATGCTAAAGTGGAGTGGATGGTGACATACTGGAAGGTCCACGTGTATCAGAATGGCTCTGACCGGCCTGAAGAACAGAGCCGGTTTTACAGAGGATGAACGAAGATGAATGAAGACCTGCTGAGAACTGGAGACCTCAGCCTGACCCTGAAAAACATCACAGATGATGACCACGACACCTACACCTGCACCGTCTACAGCGGGGAAGGAAGCATCCTGCTGAAGAAACAAGTGGAGCTGAAAGTCAGAGGTCATATAGGAGTTTATTGTCTAAAAGCTTTTAGATTGAATCTATTTTCAGTTCATTCAAATAATCTGAATTCTTTGATGTTTGATGTTTTTCTCTAACCTGGGCTTCATTACTGCCCATATGAATTATTATTTTACCAAATCTATGTTTATCCTTAGCCAGCAGTTTCAAGTAACCAAAGTTTGATCCTTGGCGGGTGTGTCGCCAAGTGAGGAAAAATGATTTGAAATGTGTACGGGTTGGTGGTGTACCAGGGGGCTAATGTTTAACACTATGCTTCCTCCTCAGTCACCCAACCAGCCCGATTTCATGCCTGTTCAGGGTCCGCTAGAGGAGAGCTAATGGTTTCTAAGCTACCTTGGTCCACACCAGCTCCAGGGGCATGGCTAGCTAGAGAATTTTCCAGGGTGCAGAGCAGAGAATTTACTGAGTCTGGCCTCCAAGGCTACAGGCTACATTTGTTACAAATACATTACTGCTAAAGGAGGCAAACTTGTTGAATATAAAAGTCTACAAGCTACTGTAATGGAAGAAGAATCATTAGAAATGCAATGAAGGACTTCTGGAGGAGTTTTTTATTTTGTTTTGGTTTGAACTCAGTAGGGAGGGTGACATAAATTGATAAGATGAAAGGTTTGAACATGTAAGTGGGCTACTTTTAGGTGACACTAAGTTTCAGATAAAATAAGTTTGTGTGATCAGAGAATTTTTAACTCTATCAAAAGCAAAGTACAGATTTGCGATGGCCAATCAAGTGAAGATCCAGCAGCATATAAAATAGTGTCATCTGCATAAAATTTGAATTGCAATTTTAGGAAGAAGAGATAATATTGTTTATATACAGAGTAAATAAAAGAGGTCCAAGAGTAGATCCCTGTGGAACCCCTGTACAAATGGTGAGTGGATTTTACCTGAAACCTTTTGGTAACTACTGTCTGAGTTCTATCAGAAAGGTAATCATGAACCTATTTGAGGGACAGTTCATCCAAATCAACAGAATGAGTTTTCTTATAAAATGCCATGATCTACTCAATCAAATGTGTTTGGTAGATCTATGAAAAGTGTGATACAATAATGATGATTAAGGGCTTCAATAATATGAAGTACACAAACTGCAGGTTTTGTGCTGTGACATGACCTAAAATCTTACTTCTCTGATTGTAAAATGTTACTTGATTCCAGACACTCTTTCATTTGTGCATTTATTATGGACTCTAGAACATTTACTTGGGAAGCCAATTGAAATGGGACCATAATTGTTTAGATCACTTGGATCGCCACATTTAGGGAGTGGTTGAACTTATGCAGCCTTCCAAATTTGAGGAATTTTGCCTGTAGCAAATGATAAATTAAGAATATGAGTTTTACTGCAGGTGCAGTGATCAGATCAGTACTAAGACAGAGGAGTAATGGGTCTAAAAAGTCCTCAGATTTCTATGGGTTTAAGGTAGCCAGTTTTCTATAGACTACCCTACAGCTTATTGAAGTAAGAGAATTTGTTTTTACAGTTTTGAATAATTGGTGGAAAATTTATCAAATTAGGGCCACTGTTGTTTTAGTTAGACAAGTTTTAAAAAGCAAAGTCCCAGCTGAAGTGAAGTAATTTGGTACTTGTCTAAAACTTTTTGTTGTATTGCACTTTTCAAAACACAGTTACAGAGTGCTTCACAATTTAAATAAAAGTCACATATTAAAGATAAGTATAAATGTTTGAACATACAGACATGTAATCACTCATAGGGTCAGACATCAATTCCAACATACTTACATGCAAATAGCTGTAAACTATGAAGTGAAATCCAGGCTGGGGCATTTCTTTCTCTGGGTACTCCTGTGCCAGCTGCCATAGGGCAACAGGCAGGGTAGACCCTGTAGAGTTCAGCAACCTGTTGCAGGGTTAACACAAAGAGACAGACAACCAGTCACATGTCTGTGGACTGTGTAAGGACACTGGAGCACCCTGCCACGCCTGCTTTCATCAAACAGGAAGTTGAACAGGTGGAAGATCAGCAGCACTTTCACATTAACATCTCTCAGAAATCACTTGGTTGACTGAATATGGAAGCAGCTGTGTTTCTAATACACCACATTCATGTTTTATTCATAGTAGAATCACCCTGTAGATACTGACCACTTTCTAACTAACATTGAGCTCCCAGTGAAGCAGCAACATTCAGCTTGTTAGAGGCAACACAAATGTCTCCATCCAAGCTCATGTTGTGCTTTGTTGTCCTCTCAGTCTCCCAGGTGGAGGTGGATTCAGGGGTGGAGTCTGTCTTGCTGCCCTTCAAAACCACAGTTCGCCTGCCTAAAGATGCTACAGTGGAGTGGGAGGATGGTGATAATGATCGGGCCCATGTGTATCAGAACGGCTCTGACCAGCCTGAAGAACAGAGACAGTTTTACAGAGACCGAACAAAGATGAATGAAGACCTGCTGAGAACTGGAGACCTCAGTCTGACCCTGAAATACCCCACAGATGGAGACAACTTCACCTACATCTGCACTGTCTACAACAGGGAGGGAGACATCCTGCTGGGGAAACAAGTGAGGCTGATAGTCAAAGGTCAGTGTTTTAGATACAGGTCAAAGGTCAGCTGTCATGTACGAGTTAATGGTCTAAAATCTTTTATTTTGGATCTATTTTCAGTTCCTTCAAATGATCTAAATTCTTTGATAGTTTTCTCTAAAAGCCAAAACTGTGAGATGGAGCAACTGTGAACAAAACGATTAAAAATGGACTTTCAATGATCCTAAATTCAAACTAAAATCCTCTGCCATGATTTTAGTTTGGGTCAAACAAAGTTTAGTTTAGGTCTATGCCAGGGTGCTGGAAAGGAGGGTCCGTTCGCTAGTTGAACCACAAGTTTAAGGATCTCAGGGTTATGTTCACAAGAGATGAGAGCGGGAGATTGACAGACGAATTAGGGCTGCATTTGCCGTGATACAGACTGAGGTTCTGGGAATGTCCTACTGGGAAGAGGCCCTGGAGCAGACTCAGGCCACGCTGGAGAGATTATATCTCTCAGCTGGCCTGGAAACAGCTCAGTGTCCCCCTGAATGAGCAGGAGGAGGTGGCTGGTGAGAAGGAGGTCTGGGATTCTCTGCTTAGGCTGCTGCTGGATGGATGATGTTCACTGAGTCCAAATCAATCTTAATGTAAGAACTGAATGAGAAACGCTGACATCCTCTGAGCTATTAGGGCTGCTCTATTATAGTAAAGTGTTCTGGGTCGTTCCACTGTTAGCCCCTGAGTACAGAGCTGGAAATGATGCATAAACCTTCAAAGTGTTGTTGTTCCTCCATTTAGGCTCAGAGTGGTTTGATGTTTGAGGGGCAGTGATGGGAAATAAAAAAATATTTATAAAGTTTGTATAAAATGTAGGGAGTATAAGTAAAAAGTCAGAACATTAAATACTGCAGTAAAGTACAGATACCTGAAAATTCTGCTTAAGTACAACAATGAAGTATTTGTACTTTGTCACCTACCTGTGTAAAACGGTAATGACTGGATGTGACAGTTTTATGATGACAGTGTTATGATTTTTTAGAGTGTAAAGGTTTTACACCCATAATCAGTGAGATTTCTGGTTCTTTGTGGAAGCACAAATGATCCTAACATTGTAACAATGTCAACATTAATAACTACCACCATCTGCAGAGCTGTCAGAACTTTAAGCTTCATAGAGGTCACTGTAAATGTTTGGACACAAACTGGAAAATAATTGGTGTTTAAAATGAAGGAGGAGCCAGCAGCCCCTCATCCATGGCTGCACAACCTGTGATGGACAGCCAGCACTGCTGCCAACTGTACTGACTGTCCTAAAAGTCGCTATTTGATGTCATCACCTGATTTGCATAATTGGTCATTTGCATGTATTTGTAATCGGGGCTGTTGGAGAGACAAAAAGTGAAGAAAAAACACCCTAAATATGTTTACAACGACAAATGAACTTCATGAAAAAAAATCTTTGCTTTTAATGCTTTGCCTGGACCCAAAGTACATAAATCAATTTTGTCCCATATTATTTAATTAAATCTAGTAAATCCACCGGGTGCATCATGAGGAACTTCTGGTACAAATCAAATTCTGCTGTGGAGTTGCAGTATAGCAGTACCCTCTTGCTTGCAGCCAAGTACTCTTTTGGGTCCAGGCGTTGCCAAAGCGTATGAACGAATGTAGCACGAAGGCTGTATGTACACAAAACACAGCGACAGTGGAGGATTTCAGGTTTCCAGTCTATCTCCAAAACTTTCCAAAAGTCAGCGACGCCACTGGAAAAAGTCGCTAAATTTGTTGCTACTTGCTTTTTGAAAAAATAGTCGGTAGGGGAGTCTGAAAAGTTGCTAAATCTAGCGACAAAGTCACTAAGTTGGCAACACTGGCCGCCAGCAACGCGTGGCTAATCCAAGTAAGATGCATCGTGACAGTGGAGTAATCGATCCACCATTATACCAAACACAGCACGCTCCAAATTCAAAGATGGCTGAGAACAGTGGACATGGTGGAGCTACCAGTTCAGGTATAACTTTAAATAGTAAATTTTTTCTCAGTGTATGTATATTGAGAAAAGCACCGGATACATGCGTCACCTGAGCTGGTAGCTCCACCCTGTCCACTGTCCTCAGCCATCTTTGAATTTGGAGCATGCTGTGTTTGGTATAATGGCGGATTGATTAGTCCGCCCTGTGACGTCATTTCAACACTTTTCTACTCGTACCAACAAACTTGAATTTGTGTCCACACAGAGGGGAGGAGTTCATAGTTGAAGAAATTAGAGTTGTTTTCACAAGGCTTTGCACTCACAGCTTTTAGATTTGTACTCACATAAAAACAATCCTAATCTGCACAGTTTCTCAAATACAAATACGAATGTTAGAATAATGCACACCTCTTTTTGACAGTTATCTTACTCCATATGTAAGCAGACTCGTCTCCATCTGAAGTGCAGCTGATGCTGGTGGTGTTGTCTGCAAACTTAACAATGGTGTTGGAGCTCTGTGATGTCATAGAGTCATGGGTTATTTGGGGCGTGGCCACAGCAAAGGTGTGAACATTGTGACATGGGTGTCACTGTTTTGATCAGGGTGACGTACAGAATGTTTGTACTAAATTTCTGAGAAACTAAATGTTTTTCTCTCCATGTAAATATTTGTTTCATTGTGTAGGAGCTTGTTGCTAACAAGGACATGACTTTACTAACGTGGAACCAGAACCTCAATGAAGCACAAAAACCAACACTCTGAGTGTCTAATGAAGTGATGTGTTTGTGGTTGGTGTTAATCTGCTCCTAAACTTCACTGAGTGACCTTAAAAAGTCTTCAAAGGTCTTAAATGTGAGTTTGCTGAAGCTGCAGGAACCCTGCTTTGATCCTCAAACACATCAGGAGCAGCTGCTCCATCACAAACACCACAGAAGAAGAACAACACTGGATCAGGTTAAAGGTCAGCAGCTGTTTTTAATCTGCATTGATGTCACAGGGACAGTGCATGTTCATGGACATCAATGTAAACATGGAAAGTTGCCAGATTGGAGCCAAACTGCTCATTTCCATCTGTAGTCCCTGAGAGGGTCACATGACTTTATCCAATATCCCAGAGACACACAGACACACAAGAACAGCCAGAGACACAAAGACAAATGGCAACAATCCATCATAGTGAGTTAAAGTGATCACAGGTCTGCTTTGTTGGAGATGAGCCTTCAAAGTGGAACATGTGACCACTGACGGTCACGCCCCTCTGATCATGTGATCATGTTGTGCTCCTCCTCCTCAGAGCATCCACCTGTGCTTCCTCTCCTCTCTCCTCCACCTGTTCCAGTGAGGGAACGTCCTCCACGATGGAAAGTGCTGAGAGTTTCCTCCAGAGTGAGACCTCTGTCACAGTTCAGAGGATCTACAGCAGCAGAGACCTTCATGGACACTAAAACACTCAAACACACAACAACAACATCACACTGACTCCACTCTGACATCACTGATCAATAATCAAAGTACAAACAGATCAAACTGATTGATCAGCCATCAGAGGAGTCGGATCAATGGAGCTGCTTCTGTTCCCAATGATCCCTGTTTGATCCTGGAATTGAGCTCTCCCTGCAGAGGAGACACAAGACAGTCAGAGACACACACACACACACACACACACACACACACACACACACACACACACACACGCCTACCTTTGACTTTGAGCAGCACTGATTTCCATCTGATGATGTGTCCGTTCCTCCTGACCTCACAGATGTATCTCCCACTGTCTCTCTCTGTGGGCTGATCCAGGGTCAGACTGAGGTCTCCAGTTCTCAGCAGGTCTTCATTCATCTTCGTTCGGTCTCTGTAATCCTGGTGCTGTTCTTCAGGCTGGTCAGAGCCGTTCTGATACACATGGACTTTTGTGTCTTTTATTACCTTCCACTCCACTTCAGCATCTTCAGGCAGGTTTCCTGTGGTTTTGAAGGGCAGCTGAACAGACTCCGCCCCCTCTTCCACCTCCACCTGACAGGCTGAGAGGACAAAAAACACAACATGAGCTGTACAAAGTCTGATCATGTGACTCCTGTTGTGCACAGTGATGGAATGGCACCTCCTTTATCAGGTGTAGTAATAATTACTGTTTGGAATGGTTGGAGGCTCAACTAGTGGAACTTAGAAAATGTGCACACTGCACAGTTTCTGCACATGTGCCTGATGAACTACTACAGTCCTTAGTTTTTGGAACCCCGGCTGAGTGGGTACTAAAAAAGTACCTGGTACCTGGACCTAATGGAAGACCCTACAAACCAAGCTGAGTTGAGTGGCATGGAGCTGAGTAGGTACTAATGGAAACACGGCTAACAGACAGTTTGTCTCTACCTGCAGGGCTTCCTTCCTGCTGTCAGTCACAGACGGATCAACAGGTTGTGGATAAAAAGCAGATTCCTTCAGCAGAGGATCCATATCACACTGGAAGCATGTGTTCGGGAAAAGAATCCATGAAAATGTTTGAAACCATCTCAGACTCTGATGTGGATCTACCTGGTTTCACCCTCAAACGCTCGCACAGAGACGCTGAAGCCAGTGGCAAGAAAAAAGGTGGAGGTCTGGCTTTATTTGTGGAGCAGAGATGGTGCAATCCTGCACACATCACTGTCAAGGAGACGATGTGTTGTCCTGGTGTTGAGTTGTTGCCTGTTATGGCCATACCAAGATAATTCAGTCCTATCATAACAATACTGTAGACTCCACCCGAGGCAACAGGCGGAGCTCCATGTGACGTCTCCATGAAACTGTTACTAGGATACAGACTGGATGAAAGCTGGCTCTGGACCTCGAGCCAGGCTGGACACGCTGGGAGAGGTGGTGGAAAAATGCACACTAAAGACATCAGAAGCCATCAACACACACTTTATAACATCTTCATGGAACAAAGATCATCAGTACTGACAAACTGCTCCCTCCATGCACACAGTATCATTGTTTCTCTTAGTCTTAAGCTGGACTCGGATCCTCCTGAGACATTTTTATATTTCAGTCATAATAACCAAGAGGACAGTTTGTGCAGGGTGGAGAAAATCTGATGCATCATCCAGTTCATTCAGGATCAGCTCCAACCTGCAGTTTGTTTGCTGCCTCCATCCACCTTGGTTCAATTTGCTCTTCTTAAAGTTGGAGCTCTTAACAGTCAGGCTGTGATTCTCAACGAGCTGATGTTTTTAACAGAAATGAAATCTGGAGAGGGCTGTGTGAACTCTGACCCCCACATATTCAATTCAGTTTTATTGATATAGCACCAAATCACAACAAACTTGATTGTTTTAGTCAATCCAGAGAAAGAGGGTGGGGTGGAAGTTTGGTTCAAATTCTCCCCTGTAAAGGTGGATGAAGGGTGTGAAACACCTCCAGCTGTGCAGGTATCTGCCACCCTCCTGACACTGCATCAGAGCTGAACTCTCAGATTTTTGATTCTCCTGTGTGATCACATCATTTTAACATCCACGTTGGGACTTTGGGCGTCTTTGAGAATCCTTTGTGTTAGATTTGAATTTTCCCATTGAACTTTTCTCTGGATGGTTTCTTTAGATTTTCAGGGTTTAATTTCACATCTAAATCTGTTCCTGGATCAGTTTGGTTCCTATTTTCTTCGTCTCTGTTTGTGTCACTCAGTCGTGTTCTGTGGTCTCACTTCCTGTTTTTTACTCACCCACTGACAGGGGAAGGTGGGTCATGTTCTCAGCTGTGTGTGTTTTTTGTTTGTTAACAAAATGACTCAAAGAGTTTTGAACCAAAATTTATAAAACTTTGTAGAAACATTCCCTCGGGGCCCAAGAAAATATGATTTCATTTTCAAGGTCAAAGGTCAAGGTAAAAAAAAAAAGCCTCCTCACTGGCAAAGTTTTAAAATTTATATCTCTGTGAGTTTTTCATCTAT